>NC_134573.1:150156852-150301852 GCF_050947875.1 Dermacentor variabilis
GGGGATCTGGTAAATGAGAAGGAAATATTGAGATATAACGCACGTGGCCGGTATCATAAAAGGTTATGAAAAACAGCCTACCGATATTCTTCGTAATCAAACTAAACAGGGAGTCAGCGCAATATCTATTAGTTTGAGCCTATATAGCACCGACAATTGGAGAATAAGAAAGTTTCTAAACGCACTAATACACACAAGTTATTCGAAAAGTACCAAACACCAGAAAGGAACCGACGACATCTTTTACAAATTAACTCCGGAAAATGTAAAACTTTACTTACCTATACGGGAACATAGGGCAATGCTAGCAATAATATCCCCTGAATTCAACAGTCAGTTCACTGCGGCCTACAAAACACCCGCGTCCAGAGGAGAAGGGGTGTCTCCCCCGGACGAATCGTGATTCAGACAAGTAACGACGCTGTTTCGGGCATCCAAGCAACCGTTGCTTGGATGCCCGAAATTCATTCTTTGCTTCTCTCCTCCTTGCGGGTTTCCGCAGAACTACTACGTCAAACTCTTGCCTTTGCTTCGTGTTGTCGACAAATTCGACTTCGCCCTACCATCTGCTAGCCGCCTGGTTAGCTCAGATGGTAGAGCGGCTGCCCCGGAAAGGCGGTGGTCCCGGGTTCGAGCCCCGGACCAGGACGAATTTTTCTTCAACTATGAGGCTTTTCTTTCGAGGAACCCGTATGGGTTTCCTTTGTAGCGATTGCTACAAAACGGGTGGATGTCTCTTTTTCCCTTTTTTTTCCCCTTTATTCATTAACCGTGGATACAATATCGGCCGAAAAACACGTGCCCCGCGATGTCCGCAACGAACTGCAGAATTCCTCACACAGGTCACGAGGACGCGTTTCCATCATGGTGGCATGTTTGGGGACGAGCCGGATGATTGCCTGCCAAACACAACACAAAGAAGGAACAGCACTGCAAACAAAATATCGCGGAACGTTCCTGCACCATCGGATATGTGAGATGATTGCATTTCTCGTCCCCAACCAAGTTACTACATGTTTGTCGCGTTCTTCTGCTGCTCGCTGCATGCTGTGCACCGTGCGATAAAAGAATTCGGAGAACCACGCTGCCATGAAGGTAAGTAGAGCAAGCCGCGAAAGGGCAAATGTTGGGGACACGCATGGACGTGCGATTGCTAAATTTTTGCTCTTTAGCCCCCGTGGGAGACGTAAGCGCGGGTCGCGTTAAACCTTGCCGAGCGTTCAATAAAGTTGCAACCACCCATAGCGACCGATACGCCGTCTGTATGATCAGTGTCCGTCGCAAAGACAGCGAAGTCAAACCGACCAATAGACACGCCCGCTAACTAACGTGGATTGAAGGAACCGCGAGCGAAAAGCAAAAGTCGGGTTTATGTCAGCTTTCTTTTTCTTTTACAGCGAAGTTGTTAGCCTCTAGTTGACCGTGATTTTTCGTGGATGGCTGATGTAAAGAACAGAACCCACACCTAGCGACGACAGACGCTCAGACTGACCGGAAACGACAGCTGGAAAAGGGCTTTGTGTTTTTTGCTTAGTTTTTCTAATTATTCGAATTACAATCCGATGCTACAGTGTCTGCAGGTTGCGTGTAAGTCGTGCTTGACCAATTTTCTGTCGCAATTTACTTTTAAACAACCATTTACTTCAGCAACGCACTTGTGCTAGGCGGAGGGCCTACAAGGATGAGGATGTGCGATGCACTGCCGTACACGTGTATGCGCGCGCGTAAAGTACATCGCTCTTGGTGGTGACGTTTTTGCAACGTCGTCTAATGTCAGTTTGGGGCGGTGGTTATGCTTGTCTAATGTCGGCAATAGCTTCGCTGTACGTCTACTTTCACAGGGTGGAATGGAGACGGACTATTTTCTTTTCTTTTGCCAGTAAACCATAATTGTAGTATCTCACGTAAATTTACCCGTCTCCACGTTGGACACCAGCTAGGAGTTTGTACGGTGGCAGCGATGAAAGCTGACTGCGTTGACCAACAACGCCGCTGTAGCGTGGGAGCGCCTCGAAATACCAGTATGACGCTGGCTTCGGTGAGTACGCGCAGGTGGTGGTGGTGAACGCATTCGCCGTTGTGGCTGAATGCGTTCGGCGGGCCAACTATTGTCACCGAACCCACCAACGTCGACCTGTTCTGCTATGAGCGGGCGAGTTGCCGCGGGAACGTCTACCAAGGCCCCTTCCCACGCGCCGTACAAGACGCAAGACAATGGGCACCTGGCGGCGCGCTGCAGGGGTCAGCTCGGGGAAGAAAAGGCACCTATCCTGACACAAGCCCCGAGTTCTACGAAGTCCGTCTGACGTCGACTCGGGACCGTGAACCTCGCGCAAGGAAGTGTGTGTGTGAGTGTGTGTGTGTGTAAACCGTCCCGCAGAGAGGCGACTTGTTTACGATGACTGGACAGCCGTTTCCGTCACCTGAGTATCGGGGAGGACCGAGTGTTTATAAACCGCTGTCGTGCGGCCGCTCAGTGCTCTCTCTCAAGCAGTCATGCTAGACTGATGAACTGTCATATCGATACTGTAAATAAATCCATATTCCTCGTTCTCGATGAGAAGCAGTCCTTCCCTTAATCAACGTCCTCAGCGTGGATAAGTTGAACGAAGGCATGAGCCAGCTACCTTCTAATTCACGCCCGACTTCAATCCTGACAACTGGTTACGAGCGATGGGATTGAGCCCCAAATCCTGACAACTGGTGTCAGCGGTGGAATCGTCCTACAACTCTAACAGTACTCGTAACGCCGTAATTTATATAGAGTCGTATATTCAAGATGTAAAAGGTCCCAGACTCTCTCTCTCGCGCGCGCCTGCTCTTACTCGCACCTGCGCACAAGTGGCTGGCGATCCCTGAAATGAACGTCTCGTGTTTTTCTCCGGTGGCTGCCAGTTTCGCCCGCCGCTCCGTCAGAGGAGACGTTGCAGCGTCTGCTGCGGCGTTGACCACGCGGATCGCGGATGACGTAGTAGATGCCTTTGGCGGACGCCGTAGGGTCGCGTTGCCGGCGTTTGTGTGTCTTGAAAGCAATTTGCGACGTGCCCAAAGTGCGCGTCCGCGCGGGCCTCATATCCAAAACGATCTGCGATGTTTGCAGATTGCGCATAGTGCCAGTAGCGTCGTATGCACTGTGCTTTCGACATTTCGTTCGCGAGTAAGCGGCAGATGGACGGAGGTCAATTGGCTCGCGGCTGCTGCCGCGATTCCTAACTCCACCGTTTTCACAGACAGTTTCCGCTGTCATTGAGCGAGATGTGCTCATGTTTACCTGTGCGCGCGTGATGCCGTGCTGGTTACTTTAGTTAAAGCATGTTGACGGGCTTGTTGGTTTGAATCCACGACAGAATGGGTAAGCGCGACTGAACAATGACGTAGAAAGAAGCAGACACGCTAATACAGCGCTGTTTCTGTGAGACTGTTTCTTTCTACGTCCTCATTGAGTTACGCTTACACATACTATCATTGTTAATTTAGTTAGTAAACGAATGTTTACAAGCTCATATGACCGATAAAATTACTATCCTTACTTCGTACAGCTATCTACTAATTTGCTATCGCAATCGGTGCTTCGCCTTTAGGGCGTAACCATGCGGAACTGCGAATGTTTGTCTTCAGTTTATATACCGCATAATCTCACGCCACGTTTACGTTTATAAATCAAGAGCACTACTAGTGCACTACTGCCAACAGAACTAACTGTACTAATGCACTACTGCCAATAGAACTAATTGCGTGAAATCTGCGTTAGCATACGTCGCCTGTGTAATGCTTCATGATTACTCTGGCAGTTCTACCGATTGTGGTCCTGCATTTCTGGTTAACATTCGTGGACAGCTTTAACTTCAGGAGTAGCAATGAACTTATCTATTCTTCTTTCACGCCTTTTAACCTAAAGTCTTTCACTGCAAAGTAAATTTGTTACTAAATCCCTAACATGGAAATATTTCGTCAGACATAAGCTCTATACTACGAAGTGTTTGAGGTCCGCCTATAATGCTAGCGGACTTGAAAATTATGCAGAGCTAACGCACATGCTGGGTGTGCTTTCTTGCCTGCTAGTTTATTCGAGGTGTCCCCAAAGTGAATTTAGACCTAAGCAGTACCTGGACTTCATACACAGTTTCCGCTGTCATTGAGCGAGATGTGCTCATGTTTAGCTGTGCGCGCGTGACACCGTGCTGGTTACCTTAGTTAAAGCACGTTGACGGGCTTGTTGGTTTGAATCCACGACAGAATGGGTAAGCGTGACTGAACAATGACGTAGAAAGAAGCAGACACGCTAAGAAAGCTAAAACACATGCTTTAGTGCTACGTAGTCAAGGTTTAATGGGTTACCGAAATCGCTGCGCCGAACCCGAAGCGCAGCCACCGTGCAATGCCGCGGCCGAGCGTCAATTTGTTGGCATAAAATCTATCTGTAGCAAATATTTTGTGAAGCTCCTAATGAAGTGATATAAAGCTAAGTGCGATTCGTAGAATTATAGAAATCCCAGGTAAGGTGTAGTTTAATGCAGTCTTATTCTTTCACCGCACAGGTCACAACATTTCTGTCATGCAAGGTTTTCATATTAACTTTTTTTTTTCATGGACTATATTGTTTACAATGTATGACTCAATTCACACAGCTCTGCAAGTGCAAACGGTAGTGGTAGCGGTGGCGGTGGTAATAGCAGGTAGATGAAGAGGTGCAGTTGTAGCACTCGTAGTAGTGTTCTTTTCTTTGGATTGTCCTTTCTTCATCAGCAGCTTTAATTAACGTGATCACTGAGGTGTGGGATGTCTCGAACTTTGCTCACAATAGAGCAGATATTTTATCTGCGCAGTGTAGTTTCAGGATCCGAGCGAGATCTAAACATGTCGACTACTTTAGGTCAACGCTGACTGAGAGAAACCTGAACTCCCTGATGAGTGGAAATATTAGGGCACTTTTCAGGTCATCTTGGGTGCAAACGCTATTGCTGATGAGAAGCGGAACACCGTCCCCATTAAGCAAGGAGGCAAAGACAAACTGCAGAAACTCTACATCATTACAATATCGGAAGCTTTTCGGGAAGTTAAAAAGAAAACGTCCCGCACTGCAAGAGGTCTGGGGTCAAGCACTGCGAAAACGTCCTTGCTGACAGAAACTCTGGTCCCGCCTTTTCTTTAAATCCAGCAGACAAAACGGAGAAAGGAAAGAAATTGGCAGTCGTACCCGAAGGCGAAGCTTCGAAAACAACAGCAAGACTAACATAAATCTGGAACACGCCGCGGTCACCCAAGGGCTTTGGCGTTGGGTGACCGCTGGCTTTTTTGGCCTTGGCGTGACGTCGAAATCTCGGGTTCGATCTCGATCGTTCTCGATCGATCTCGGCTATCATTTTGATGGAGACAGCATGAAAAAAAAACATGGTCATGTGCTTAGGTTTAGGTGCATTTTAAATAATCCCAGGGGTTCCACAGTAATCCACGGTGCGCTTCGTAATCATATTACGATTTTGGCATGCAAAACCAGGTAGCTTAATCGTTAATAGCGCTACAGACATCCCCCGTGATTCTAACAAAACGCGTAGGCGACGCGCTCAGCTTCGTCATTGCTCTGTAAATGAATGGGAATTCTTCGTGGCAGAATCTTTTAAATAAGGGCTTTTGATCCGTATTAAAAGACGATTAGTTTTGAGTTCACCGTTAGGTACGAACATCCAATTGGCACTCATGACCTAACCTTGATTGCAAAAGTGAGCAAATCTTGGTTAATTACGCCCCTAAATTTCGCAGGGAATTCTTTATTTTTGTCCACCCTTATTGTGAATCTTCTCCTGAAAAGGTATTACTGAGCTTAAAATCCCCATTTATTATTAATTAGAGTGTGTCGTCACTGAAACACCCTTATAGATGAAGAAGAAGGGCAATTTGGTCCCAAACAGTCAGCCCTCACACACCCGTACTTGAACCATGAAAAGGTCCAGCTTTTAATTTCCAGTGCTTCTGACTTGGGTCGCTCCGTAGGCATTTTAAATAGGGCTCTGGGGCATCGTCGTTAGAATTCGCTCCAAGCAAGAGACGCTCAAACTGTCTCAGTAAGAATGCAGTGATCAGCCAAAGTGGTAGTTTCTCTAGACACTTTGTGGAAGGGTCGTCAGCACAACAGATGCAATAAGTGCGCCTTTCCAATACTCTTAGTGGCGGCAATTCACTCAATAAGAGATCACCACCATGCAACTCAAAACTAATGAGCGATTTCTGTCAGGCACTTAAGTAATTGAAGGTACGCACTGCAGTCATCAAGCATAATTTCACAATATCAACTAAATTCTTCTGAACCTCAGCGCGGCATGACCATAGTTTAACCGGATTTATTGTTTTCGGGTGGTGTTGGCTGAAACAACAAAGCCCAGCAAAAGGAAAGAAAGGTGAGCTAGCTCGGTCAGACTAATTTTTACATCGCTTTGATGCAGTCATGCGACGGTTACTTCGCAAAAGACTCTGCGCTTGACTGGAGATCTCGGCGTTCAAATACCTACTGCGATGTTCTAATAGAACTGCGAATTTTTATAAATATAGCAAGACCTCCCCAAGCACTTTGCCTGGCATGACTGCTAGTTTCGTCGTCTGTGTCCTCTGAATTTGTAGACGTGTGGTCAACGAAAAGCAGGCGTTAATTAATACACAGGCCGCTTTCTTACTCTGGCAGCAAGAAGACATGCCAGAAGTGTGCTAAGAAAATTGGATTGCGAACATCTACTGCTCTTTCAGGCCTTTAGTGCCGTCTATGAGCGGCGAAGGCAAACAGAGACAATGTATCGTTCTTTTTTGATGATAATATTGGCCCGCTCAATCACAAGGCGCGAAACAGAAAGGCAATTTTTCCTCAGAGCCCCATAATGAACTTATGCAGCGAGTCATGGGACGAGTTCGCTTAACGTAGTCGAGCAACGTATGAATCGGGAGGGTGATAAACTGGGTAATAAAAACATAAAAAAACAGCCAAACCTCGCAGTGGTGCGCCCTCTTCCATCCACGTGCGTGCCTAACACGTCGCGTATATATTGGCTATCGCCGGAAGGCTGAGCGAGTCAACGAAACGTGCCCGTCGATCATGTCCCGAGACACGCCGTACGAGATCCAATTAGGCCATATGCTACTGCTGCTGCTGCCCCCATGTTTTGACGAAAAACTACATAGTGTATAGGCACGCCTAATGCGGCGCGATGCTCACGCTATACAATATTCGAGCGAGCGCATTTTGTTTACACCCTTGATATGTAACGGTACCGCTTCACTAGAAGCTAGCCGCATGGTAAAACATTTCGAAGCACTTCATAAGTTATCTCGCTTGGGAAATAGGCAATGCAGCAGAAACATCGCTTTGTTGTTGTTGTAACTGGTCTATCGTAATCAAAGCAAGGCCCCTGCGTGCCTTCTATGGGAGATAAACGGTAGATGGCACCCCTACGTTCCCACAGTAATAATTTGTTATTAGTAGAGCCTTTTGTGAAGGCGCTTTTCTGCGTGCCCTGAAGTACCCTATCCGTATACAGTTTGGAAGGACTTGTGGGGCACAGTCCCGGTCGAAAAACTGTAGCATTTGGACTAGTTGAACATTATGTTATCGTTATCTCTGTATTTGAACGTCTGTGGATTTGCACCTCTCTGAATTTGCACTCCCGCGGATGCTCCCGTGGCAACTCCGTCTGGTGACGTCATATGCTCGGTGACGTCAAGCTTCATCAGTATAAAAGCTCCATCGTTCCAGCGCCCCGGCAGTGGACAATGCAGCAGCAGCAGCAGCTTCACCATGTTGCCTAAACGCTTCTTGTTTGCACAGGTATGTTACTTGGACAACTCGTACTGTATCCGATCCGATAATCTATTGCTGCTGCTGATATGCTGCCCTCATGGTTATTTCCGCAGTATAGACTCATGTGCTATTTTTCTTATGTTGTCGATTACCTTAGTCGTCTTATCCTGAGTGGAGACGTTGAGCTTAACCCCGGCCCCAGGAGACCGGCGTCTAAAACTGGAGAACCGGACGAATCCCAAGAAAGCGTTCTTAACGCCCTTGAGATGTTTGCCGAGCAGGCAATGTCTAGTGTCGATGACCCTTCTCTTGTTAAGGTTCTTTCCGATTTAGTTGCTTGTCAGAAAAATATGTCGCAAGACATAACTGAAACCAAAAATGCTGTGAACACACGTATCGATGCCTTGGAAGTGCGTGTGGGTGCTCTCGAAAGCTCATGTCCGAAGGCTTTGTCTGATCAAGACTCTGGTCAGCTTCGTTCTCGGGCAGTTTGCCTAAAGCTCACTGTCTCATGATCTCGAAAACTGTTCAGGGAGAAATAGCATAATCCTTCATGGCATACCAGAAAATACTAACGAGAATCGGGACACACTGCACTCCAAGGTTGCGAACATTTTCAATAGGCTTTCCCGTGACTGACAGCGCATTGAACGCTTCCATAGGTTTGGCAGAACACGCCTGGGCGTTCTCGCCCTATCATTTTAAGATTGCTTGATTTCAGCGATAAGCTAGGGATGCTGAAAAACGCTTATAAGCTGAAAAATTCCGACACGAAACTTTCCGAAGATTTTCCTTACAGAGTGCGCGCAGTACGCAAAAAGCTATGGGACGCTTAGGTTGAACAGCGGAATAACGGCTGGATTATTAAAATAAAGTTCGATCATTTATCTATAGATAACGTTCGTTACAACTGTGAGGGTGCCTCAAATAGTTTAGTAATAGCTCCTGGTTTTGATTGTAGCTCAAGATTTCCAAATGTTTTATCATCCCTAGGTTTACAAGCTCATCACTCTGCCACAGATGTTGCCCCTTTGCATGTTAATGCCAGAAGCATAACTAACAAATTTCCACAATTTCTGTCGCTCGGTTCTTCATATTCTCCTCATGTTATATGCATCACAGAAACATAGCATCATGAAGATATTTACGACACGGAATTCACGCCTCCTGGTTACATGCTGTCCGGTATGACCGTCAGAAAAAGAAAAGCAGTGATGTTGCTTTGCTTTTACGTTCAGATTTTAACCTTAAGGTTCTAACAGGTCCTCCCAATGTAGAATCGGTTTGGTGCAAGTTACTAGTGCGTAAGCAGAATTTAACAATTTGTGGTCTTTATCACTCCCCTGATAGCCCTAGTGACTTTATCGACAATATTTCGCATTTTACACATGACCATAGCCTCAAAAGGTAAAACTTAATTGTTCTTGGTGACATTAACGTTCCCGGCTTTCACTGGACTTCCCTTACATATTACGCCAATAATGTTACCATTTTTAGAGATTAATTACATTTTCTTTGTCCCATAGCCTGATACAATTAGTTGATACGAATACGCGGCAGAACTCCATACGTGACTTAAGTGTTTATCAGTGACAGTCTTGCTCCTTTAGGTTTTAACTATGATATCCTGGAAGGAATCTCGGATCATAACGCAATTCTCCTACACATTAACAGTCCTATCCTACATTAACGCTTTAGCTATTCCACATTTCATGATTGTAACGAGGTTGACGAAACGTCTATCAGGCAGATATTATCTGGCAGATAAGTTTGGCCATTTTCTGTCACTCCGTACCGAATGCCATGTCGACAGTCTTGCTGATTATGTTGAGTTTTTAGTGATATCTTGCATCAATAATTACGTTACTTTGAAAAAAAATTAAATAATAAACTTCCTTGGATTAACCGGAATATTTTACACCTGTCACGCCGTGTAGGTGGACTACGTAAATCCAAGCATTATAATTCTGCTCTTTGCGTTCCTTTTGAAAAAGCCAAGGAGAAACTTCGTACTCGTACTAAAAAGGCTAAATATTTCTATTTCTCTTTCCAACTTCCTATACTACTTAAATCAAATCCTCGCAGGTTCTGGACATCACTCTTACCTAGAGCAACGGGCAGTACTTCTTTCAAGATTAACGATGCTATTGCTAACGACCCCGCAGTAGTTTCGACTGCTTTTACCTCGTACTTCCCATCTGTTTTCGCGCTCGATAACCATGTAGGTCTAAAGTTTAGTTATGATGCACAAACTAATAAATTAGGCGATATCGCAAAAGTTCCGATGGTGTCTTAAACCTAATCTTGAATCTCTACGCTAAAAGGTATGCCGGTTCAGATGGTATCCCGAATTCTTTCCTAGTAAGATGCTCCCTATAGACAGCTCAGTACCATACTGTAATCTTACATGAATTCTTAGACTCTGGTGAAGTACCAACTAAATAAATCGGACGAAAAAAATTGTCCTATAGACATTAATGTAATATGAACCAAAGGGCAGCCTTGTTTCCGGCTATCTTTTAGACCAAGCATCGTTGAACACTACTGTACAGTATCGAACGTTCGGGCTCCTGAAAAAGATTAAGCATAATAGGCCATCGTGAGCACCAAAGTTCCCGTCTGTCTGTCGTGATCTTCCTATTCATTGTCCATTTATTGATCTTTTAACGGCTCAAGTTCAGTCCGCATGGCGCCGTGAGAGATTCACAACACAGATAAGTGCGGTGCAGTTGCACGACGGCAGTCGTCTATATTTCGAAAAGCTTCATCGATCCTTTCCCCTTCGCTACGCCACGTGGGCGACGGCATCATTTCCAGAATCGCTGGGCTCCTAAAATTTTCTGTCGCATGTACATCTGTTGACATCGATGGTATCTCCTACTTGCGCGTTTAATAGCCAAGCCAGTCGTTTTCTTTCCGACCGAACGATTTTGAGAATTTGAGTGTCGAAACAGCCCGTTCGATAGCTAAACTACCCACTCGTAAGATCAAAGGTTTTCAAGACAGTAGCGTGCTTGACCAACATAGTTCGATAAACCTGACAAACCTTACAGCGAAGCTGTATACGACTGCTGTTCCAAGGATTTTTCGTATCCATGCGTCATGAATAAAAGTGAGCGGGGGCCAATCCCTGGAGATAGTGCAATGCCGGGCCGACCCGCGGCGGAGAGGAAACAAGCTTCAAGCACTCCGCCTCCAATAATAATAATAATAATAATAATAATAATAATAATAATAATAATAATAATAATAATAATAATAATAATAATAATAATAATAATAATAAATGAAATAAATAAATCAAGATGTATTGTTTCAAGTCGATAGGTATACTGGAATCGTGCGTGTACAGCACATGGACTCACCACGAGCAGGAGGCGCTGCCATATACGCAAAGGACAAAAACTATGTACAGTCGTGACCAAAAGCTTGGGAACCAAAGATGCCGCAATGTTTTGTTTTTCGCAGATGGGGCTTTCCGGTTGAAATCAAGAACGCGTGCCTACGTGCACTCTTGGTGCTCGACCTTTACAATGTATTAAACCGACTCTAGGTCGCGGAGCTGCGCTTGAATATATTTTCATATTTTGCCAATGCTGTGGTCTCCAAGCCTTCTCTCGCTGCTCTACAACCCTTGACTCGCAAGAGAACAACGCCACCGACTGTGAGAATGTCTTCGCCGTACAAACGAAAGACGGAATTGCTTGGGAGGTACTGCCCAAAGTCATTTTGTAGCAATTTTTTGCAGCAAGTAAAATTGCGTCTTGGAGCACTTTGGACCACACAAAATCGCATTTCTGAGCAGCTTCTAGCAGACTAACTTTCATTTTGGAGCAATTTGGAGCACATAAAATTTCATTTTGACGCAGTTTTGAAGACGCTAATCTAATTTTGGTGGAATAATGGAATATGGCCCCGCACATCAAAATCACAATGAAATGCAGAATAAAACACCCTGACTCACGTAGAAGCGTGCTTTGTAGCTATAGCGTATACTAGAATATTGAAGAGTGTATCGAGAGCTGGCACGGCGCATGCTTTCCTCTAAAGCCAAGAACATAGGTGAGACTACGAGCGAACTATACATTCCCGCGCCGACGCTCATGATGTAGCAGAACATGTTCGCAACTTATGCGGTCCAAGCGATGCGGTAAGAATTTTTGGGCCACTACATGTCACTGCAGACCCAGAGAGCGGCAATCAACCCAGAGCAGGTATAACGCAAAGCTATTGCTATCTGTTTTCACTGCGATAGCAATTATATGGACACTCCAGACGCATTTATGCTGTCGACGTAGCTGGGATATTCCGCATAAAGTCCAGGGGCGATAACATCGTCGCCACGCGCCGTATTCTATACAGTAAGCGCCACTGAAAGCGCGCAAGGGTGAGCCGACGATGGCGGGTCAAACTCGTGCGCGCAAGGGAGCAAAATGGGCAGGATGCGCGCCGTCTTCCGTCGCGGGCGAGGCGCCGGAGGAACGGGGCATTCTATTCCGACGGCTATTGCGTATGGCGTGGCCGCGCGGGCCCTATCTTGAAAGCAATAGCCGATGGGGACAGAGTGCGAGTGCTGATAGCTTCGTGTGCGCTGTGTCTTCTCTCGATGACCGCGCACACTCGCTGTCAAAACGCTGGAGTGAGAAAGCCCGGCAGCAGCAGCGAGCGAATTGGCCTTCGTGCTACCTCTCGCTTCAGCGCGAACTAAGCGGTGAGAACACTGAGCACATGAAGCTATTTCGCCGCTTAGATCGCGTTGAAGCATAATAATAATATATGGGGTTTTACGTGCCAGAACCACTTTCTGATTATGAGGCACGCCGTAGTGGAGGACTCCGGAAATTTAGACCACCTGGGGTTCTTTAACGTGCACCTAAATCTAAGTACACGGGTGTTTTCGCATTTCGCCCCCATCGAAATGCGGCCGCCGTGGCCGGGATTCGATCCCGCGACCTCGTGCTCAGCAGCCTAACACCATAGCCACCGCGTTAAAGCAAGAGGCAGCACGAAGGTCCATTCACTCGCTGCCGCTCTTCCTCACTCCAGCGTTTTGACAGCGAGTTTCCGCGGTCATCTAGTGGGATGTGTTCACGTCTGCTTGTGCCGGCGTGACACCATGCTTGCTAATTTAGTTAGTAAGCGAGTGTTTACAAGCTTATACGGCCGATAAAGCTACTATGTTTATTTCGTACAGCTATCTATACCAATTTGCTATCGCAATCGATGCTTGGCCTTTCGGCCGAAACTGCTACTTTTTTATTCCAAATCAACCATTTGGTCAAAATGGCTCAGGCCTCACCGTTATGGGCATAATAATAGATTGGAATAGTTTTGCGTTATACCGGCCGTGAGGACAGAGACGCCTACCCACTAAACGCAGTGCAACGTGCGCTTCCCTAATATGCAGTTCGCTCGCAGTGCCGTCAGCCTACCTTTCCTTGTTTTGCGCCGCGCTGGTCGACCCACTAAACCGTCTTTTAGTACAGTCTAAATACAGCTGCCCAAGCGGTCCGTGCGCTCCGGCCACATGCCAGTGTTATAAGCGCCGAAATAAAGTCCAGTGTTATAAGCGCCAAAATTCTGTGCGGGTGGCGCTGTCGCGCGGTATGCGGCATGTGAATGGCTCCACTCTTTTTCGGAGAACGAATCCTCTCGCTGTTCGCGGCCACTGCCGGAGCCCACGAGCCGAAGCCGTTCCGGCGCAGCGTGACGCAATCTATCGTCAATTTTCTGTAACTGGCGCAGTTTGGCGCAGGAATTTGCGTTTGTGTCAAAACGGCGCAACTGGCTCAGGGGTCCCAACCCTTAGACTGTGTATATATCACCTGGCACACCTAAGTGTGATGTCGAGAAGTTCATGACCGCGCACTTTGCGTGGGTTAGCAGCGGTGACAGCATACCCCTGTGATCATCGTGGGAGACTTCAGTGTGGACGTTTCAAAACCAGACAAGAAATGGTTCACTCAGTTAGTGCTCGCAGAGTTTGGTTCGAAGTGCCACACTAATCCAAGTCACTCAACTACTCAACAACGGTCGTGAATAGATTTAACTTTGGCAAGATTGTGTCTAAGGTTGCAACCGAACCAATCAGTGAATATCACAGTAATCCCTACCATTACCAAATGATGAAAATGAATACATGTACCCCTGTCTAAACACGTGTGATGCGCTACAGCTTCGCTGGTCATCGACCTTCACAGATTGGAATGGCTTCTCAATTTTGTTAGTCGCTATGGTGGCAGATTCGAGCCTTTGGAAGTTTTGTTCTGTACCCGCTTTTCCTCTTCATCTCTCTCTCTCTCTCTCTCTCTCTCTCACTCCCCATTCCCCTCCCCACGTATAGGGTAGCAAACTGCGCTGTCTGGCTAACCTCACTGCCTTTCCTTCTTCCCTTCTCTCTCTCTTTTAAACCTGTGATAGCCGCGCAAGGATATTGGCGCCCACCTTCACGACCGTCGCTTTGATATGGCAGCCATATATATAGATATGGTCGCTGAGGCCTCTCCCTGGCACACCAGTGTCCACCTTCTGCGATGCATTTGAATTGTTGAAGAAAAACGTGTGCATTAGTCACTTGCCCTCAGGTTAAAGGAACGGCACTGCGACAGCACCAATGTGTCAGTTATGCTATACAGGGTCAAATTTGACTAAAGCACGTAAAGGCTAGGTTAATTTCTGTTCCCCTCTACTTTCGTGGTTAGGATTGCTTTACATGCAAGACCTAAATGCAAGACTCCACGGTAGGTGCATCTTCAGCCTTGCAACGGGTATTCAATTCGCTACAGTAAAAACCAAATCCTCGTTGTTTTATACCTGTTTTACGGTACTGTGCATTAATACAAGGACCCCAAAGCCGGCGTGCAGGACGAAATGGTAGCGTTATAGTGACGACACAAATGGCGCCTATTCAAAAGCGACGTTGTTTTTCGCGCTGGTGTGTTTGGCCGCTCCGTAACACAATATAAGCAGGAACGTGTGCCACATTCATTTGCGAAATCGTCAACACGAGTATTCCGTTAGCATCGCATCCATCTTTCCGACAACTTCTTTTTTTTTTCGGCCACGTTTCGGGCATTGCGAAACCATTTGCGAACAGACGACGTCCCATGCGATGGCGAAACATATGCCCCTAGGGGAGAGCTGAATGCGCAGCTGTACAAATCTATCAAACAGCGTTACGAATGTTCCGGTATTAATGCATATAAAGCGCTGCAAAAGAACACCTCACAGGGATGTCAAAAGCATAAGAAGTCCAGAAGAAACCACCTGACACGGAGCTTTTTTGGCTTAGCTTGGGCTCAACACAGCGTTGCCAGGTCATCAATCTCTATCCATCGTTAAAAGCGTATTCGCGTACGTTGCTTGAAACGACTGTGCCAGAATGGATAAAAGCGTGCAAATTGAGGGACGTGCAAGTTGGGGATCAACGAACATTGTCAATATGCTTTACGGCAGGCTTTTCGTGACCTCACGCGAAGCACAGTTCGATCATTCATTTCTGCGCGCACTTTCATCGCGTGTGTTTGTTCGCCGCTCACAAATCTTGTCCACAGTATCTAATGGACTGTGTAATTAACCTAGATGTCCTCGTCGTACTCGGTGCCTAATTTTACGGCTTCGTATGGAATTATCAGTCGTATGCTCAAAATCCACTCAAAGAGCTACTATATTTAAGTTACTGGCGTTCTCTTTTCCCTACGCTGATTGCACACTGTCGCCGTTTACAGGAATATTTTCCCCACAGCATTAACCTAGCCAGATTACGCTATAAAACCAGGAGTGAAGCGCTGACAACTAGGTACTGTCAAAAAAAGTGTGGCTCACATTCACACAGTTGTAAAGCTAGAAATCTTTTTAAGAGAAAACTCCAGCCAATCCTGACGCTGTACGTTATTAGAAAAGGTGGTCAGCCAGTGGTAAAGGGCACTACACACGGAATGCTTTCTGAATGAGGCTCCTGCTTTTTTTTTCCTTTTTACTCGGTCTTCATTATATTCATAATGTCACATTGGCGTCCTATTAATTCACAAATGTGCACGAACATTTCAAATTTCGAACACGAACCGAATAGAATTTGTTATTCGATACTTATTCAAATCGAGAATGCACTATTTGAAGTTAGCGAGTATTCCTTCTCTCTGAATGCAAGGAATAACACCTCCTTCTGGAGCCTCGAGAAAGAGAGACACCGATGCTAGCGAGGACTCTCCAATATTATTCTCCTGCAGGAAAGTGGGATATCCGGATCAAGAGAGCTGGAGCCGTGAGAAAACCTTTTATCCAATAATTTCTTGTCATTCAAAAGGAATGTCTCACTTTTAAGCAGCCTGTATACCAATTTGTTGTCTCTGTTTAAGTAGAGCAATTTATTATTTGGCCAGTATCACCATTGACGTGCACGCTTGTTCGTCTTTACTCGGGGAACGAATTTTACCTGTTAAGAGATGTTAAAGGTCATCGCACAGCGAATGACGCGCCTTTCTGTATCGGAAGTTTGTCGAATGAAATCGATGTTGTCGCCGAGCACCGTCTAATCAAATTCTGTGCACGACTCAACTACTCATGCACATTCTAGAACTTAGGCGAGCCGCAACGATTAAGTAGAAATGTTTATTTAGCCATGTATAAATAGCCGACGCATCTGATCCGCAGGTCACATTTTCGACGATCGCCGACTGTGCTCGCCACTACCGTTGGGCATTGAGTGTCACTTGTTTTTCTAGACGCAGGTTCACCGAATAAACAGTTTTCATTGCTCAACGTTTTCACTACTGTCTGCTTCGCCGTCACCGCAGTGTGACATCTGGTGGAGGCACTGGGTAGTGAAAACTGCTTTTGCGTCAATTCAAAAGCAATCTGCCGTGCTGATCTAGCGCGCTTTTCTCCTTCAATGAACACAACACCACTGTTCTACTTTCTTCATGATGACATGCTGTTCCCTTGTTTTATTAAGACTATTTCGAAAGGGCTCCAGATCACTGAAAGCAATTATCTTTCATTTAAGAGCTCGTTATTTGGCATAATGGCATGTTGCGAACGCCATCACATGCATGTGTCAAATAATGAGATAAGCCTCCCTCCTTGTTTTTTAACAAGACGAGTTCCGTAGAAACATTACACCAAACTTTGTTTAAAAATAAAAAAAATATTTGGTATTCGTTTCGATATATCAGGCTTTGTTCTTGTCGAATATTTGTGCTCGATTCCGTTAGGAAATTTCTCTATTCGGGTGCCTCTATCTCTGGCACATAGAGACCCATGACCTGAGACTCATTTTTCTTTTCTTTTTAGTAGCACCATCATCGAGTGACACTCATATTTCTTCCACAGTACTTCTGGTTCACCTCCTGAGACGACCGGGAATGAAATTCAAATCATAGAAAAATAGAAAAAGAATAGTACAGTACAAAATTGATGCGTTGCATTATGGATTTGATATCGAAGCAAAGTTTAGTTACAAATTGAGTTACTGAAGTGTCTGAATAATTATAATTAATAAGAAATCACTGATTACCGCACACCAAAGCACAGTATCGTAAACATTAGAGACCCGCCACGTGAGCACGACTTTGGCGAAATTTCTGTAAACCTGGAAGTAGGAAGCGGAAGTACTGACGTCATTAATGACGTCACACCCAGGAAGGTGGCATGATATTTAACCAGCTAATTAATGAAAAACAGTTGCATGGCATAGACCGAACATCTGCCTAGCAGATCGGACGTGACGTCACTCTATCCTCTCTCGCTTCTCCTCTCCCAGCGCGCACCTGCTCGCTCACTCGCAACAACTCCTGACGCGCTTGTTACATGCCGTGACGTCAGCACCAGAGAGGGCGCGTAAGGTGCGCTTCGTGGGCTGCTCGTTAGGGGGCTACGCCCCGCCAGATGGCGCGTGCTCTGTTTCCTCCTCGCCCTCCCTCGTTCCTCGCCCGCATATCGTGCCAGGGGAAAGACATTCGCTCGCTTAACCTACAGAACACCAATGCCGAGGTGCGAGTGCCACTAAGAGACACCTAAGTCAAAGATTAGGGTCGCCTACCATTTCTTCTGGTTTCTTTACTTTGCATTCCTGTTTTATATTTCGTTGCTGTGAAGAAGTACCCTGCACATCACGAAGCAGCGAATCAGAAAACGGCATTTGCAGACTACCGACGTACGCGGCGAGATAATCCGCGCGTTTCTAAACAACCAGCACATCCGTTGGCTCAAGGTGCTATGCGAGTGCTCGATACAATGAGTGCAGTGCTGGCGTCCCTCGAGCAGAGGAGCGCTTCACAAGTTGCCATCTTTTCGTACACAAACTACAGGCATCAAAAGAGCGGCTCAACACAGAAGGTGGAGAGTTTAGTTCTACAACTGGGCTGTGCGATCGACCCACAACACTTCAGGATGAAATTGTTCTTCGCGCATATGTTGGGCGCCCGACCTGATGGTGTACTTTTTCTGTTCCTTTACCTTTTATCCCGCCTTTCTTTCCTTTTCTCGAGTGCAGGGTAGCCTACCGAATAATCCCATCTAATGAGCCTCCCTGCCTTTCCTTCTTTCCTCTCGCTCTCTCACCGCAACGTGTGATTCAAGAAAACAGTTGGAAGAACGGTGCACAAGCCGTGAGGCCAAGATGAATTGCTCATGCATGCCGCAACATGCCCCCTATTAATGGTTCCCTAGGAAAAGCTCCTGTCAGACACCAGCACTAATGGCGATTGTTTCTAGGCGGTTTGTAATGATAGTCTAGAAGAAAAAGGCATAACCTAACTTGAAACCATGTCGGCTGGTAAGCACACTTGCGTAAGAAAGGTTGCTACGCACGTTGTACAAAGGTGCGACAGTGAGGCCGCTATAGTGTTGGGGAAACGAGATTTCCGGTACAAGGGTCATTAGCCACACGTTCCCGTAAAGCGGCAAAATGTCGGCTGCGCACGAGAGAACAAGCAATGGCACTAGCCATAATTGCAGCTAAAGTCAACCATGTTTCTCGAACGTAATTATTTTCTTACATGTGTTCCTTGGCACGTTCCTGAAAGCGTGCCTTTGTGCAGTTTTTTTTTTAACTCGCGTCCATCATTTTAGGGGTGCAAGAACATAACAGAATTTTCTTCTTATCAATCTTTCTGCTTTACCAAGTGCGAGGCAGTCAACCGCGCGGGGCTTCATTTCATTTCATTTATTTGTTGTTTGAGACATACAGCTGTCTCTACTGCTGCAGCAGTATTCTTGCCTGACGAAGGCTGCAGCACCCAAAGCATGTTGACACTCTGCAGCAGACAACAGCACAACAGTCAACATGTGTTACAATTTTCAACATATGATAACATATCAACTTCATAACTATGATAACTTCATCTATCTATCTATCTATCTATCTATCTATCTATCTATCTATCTATCTATCTATCTATCTATCTATCTATCTATCTATCTATCTATCTATCTATTTTTTAAGAAGACTCAGCGGCCGAAGTTGTCTACCAGCTGGGGCGACGAGCTCGCGATCGTGATGCCGTCGTAGCAATTCCATCGCCGTCCTTAAAGCTTCGTCGTGCGACTCTACTCGTGCAGTCGACGTCACGACTTTGCCGTCACACAGTCGCCAGGCGTTCGTTGTCATGCAGCCGTTGTGATGCCGTCGCGTTTGTTCCATTGACGTCACTGCAGCTGCATCACCCGACTCTCGTCATACCGTTGTTGTGACCCCATCGTCGTCACACAGACTTCGTGATACGGCCGTCGCCACGTCATCGCCGTTGTACACTCGTCGCCCCGAAATTTTCGTGATATTGTTGTCGTGCCATCGCCCTCATTGCATGGTCTTCACACCACCGTCGTCATGCATTCATGCATTCAGTCGTGATTATGCCGCTCTTATCAAGACATCGTCATCATTGCGTCGTCACCAGACAAGTCACTATCAAGCATCCGCTGTCATACCGTCTTCGACATGCCGTAGTGGCCGCGCCATCGTCGTCATCCCAGCTTCGTCGTCCAGCTGTCGTCGCACACTCGCCGTCATTCTGTTGTCTTCACGCAGTCGTTGTCAGGCTCTCGTTGTTATGCCATCATCACCATTTCTCAATTATTCTCTGATTGTCATCAAGCCACCGTCGTCATACCATCTTTGCCGTTCCGATGAAGTCCAATCCTTTTCCGTCATTCATTTTCGTCAATAGTCACCATGCCACCATGATCATATGTAATGTTGGCAACGAGTACAGTACCAAAGTGAACTGATACAGTTAGCAGTGTATGTCGCATGTAGATCAAGCAACAGGAGTCTCAGAATGGCGCCTAAATATTTTAAGTATACTTGACTTCAGCAATACGGAAGGTCGATCGCTACATTGCTTTAATGCTAATCGCATTACCATCGACAGTTAGCGTGAGGCGAGTTCTGCCGTAATTTTTATGGCATTTTTCGCTCTTTGCAAGGCGTCAATTTATCTCTTACCTGGTAATCTTAGGAAGTTGCACCACAGGCGTTTATTATCGTAATGTGTTACAGGAGCGCACGAAAGAATGATAACGTTGTTCTTGTGCAAAGCACGACGGCCAGCACCCGGTCGAAAATCTTGAGCGTATTTAGCTTAGTTGCATCCAAGGCAAACACTGCAAAACGCATTGTTCAATATATAATCAAATAATCATGGTGGAAACTGATTTTGTTAAGGGATGTTCAGAGCAAAAAGTCCTTTCAAAAATTTGGATGACGCTTAAGTTTCGCCTTTCATAGTCGAAGGTGATAGCACTCAAAGATCCCTGAATACACCTTCCCAGCAGCTGCAGCTTGTGTAACAGTAATGTTTACCGGGAAACGCTTTCGGCGAACGCTATTCACGAAGGAGGGCTTTCTAGTAGAAACGCGGCCTCTTGCGTGTGCCGATCTCGGAGATTATGCACATCCGCGCCAAAAAACATTACATCCTTTTCAGGTTTCTGTTACTGTTTCAGACTTAGAATACTGAGGTAGGAGAAGATTTAACATAAAAGGCATGCGCTGTCGGTGTTTTGTTACATAACATTTGTTTGTGGGCTGTCATTCTCAAAATTCCGAGGAATAACTTTGTCAAGAATGTAAGGCAAAGTGTGAGCAACTTTAGTAACAGAATGGTGCGGCAATACAACCCGCATATACTGCATGTCATATAGCAAATTTTGGCTCACGGACAACTCCGGCGACCCCGACACTGTATTTTCTGAGTCATGGGGCCCTTAGCACTATCGCGTTAATATTCTGTAGTATTTCCGCGCTTTGTTCCTTTTTTTTCGCAGCAGTAAGACGTGATTCCATAAGCAGAATCAAAATACAGAATCAAATTTAGGTAGTTGTATAGCACCCTCGGTAATGGCGCCATAATTTAACTTACTCGCACAGCTTGTCCACGGCGCACACTCAAGCTAAGGCGGGCCTTAATTGGAACTACACGTGAAACTAGTGAAACTGAGTCATTCCACACTGGTTTCACTACGCTACAATATGAACATTCACCATCTAGCCTCTTTCAACGCTCTTGTGAACTACACCTGGGAAAAATGTTATTGAGGACTCCGCATGTTTTCTGGATAATGTAGCTTACTTAGCGTACACCTCAACCAAAAAGGACGAACGTGTTTTTTTTTCTTTTTTGAACTCTGCCTCATAGAAACTCGGTCTGTCGCAGCCAGGATTGAATTTCGTCTCCTCGCACTCAGCAGCAGAGCCTGTTGGCGAGCGGACCACCGCCGCGGGAGGATGCGGAAAAACGATTAAATCACAACTTGTATTATTCATCCATAAGACACTTCAGCAAGCAGGTAGACGCTGAGTCGAGAGTTAGTCCCTTACACGTATCAACATTTAAACATCTATTGGAGTGCTCCACTGTCTAGATTTTCTACTAACTAAGAAATGACTGAAGGTGTTTTATCCGCAAAAGATGTTTTATGTGTGAAAAAGAACACGCTTCCCAAAGTGAACGTCGTTCGAAATGTAACACACAACAACGAAGTTCATCTCAGAACGCTTCATGCCCAATATATCTGCGACGCCACGCAATCGCGTACATATTTGCATTTACTCTTATTAAAGTGACAGTGCTAGGTAAATTAACTTCACTCACCCGGCACGCATGAAGAGAGAGAAATCATAAGAGAAAGGCCGGGAGGCTAACCAAGCTAAGCCCGATACGCTACCCTGAACAGGACAAAAGGGATTGAAATTAGAAGAAGCGAAATGGAGTGAGTGTGCATCATTTAGAATGAACAAGAATCAAGGCGGAGGTTTCCGAATGTGTGTACAATGTGGCACACGTGCTGCTTCTTAAAAGGAAACTGAAGAGGTTTTAGAATTGAACGATTTACGGTGGTTTGGAAGGCGGCCACAGCATATTTCAACTTCTGAAGTATTGTCTCGATTGTGCGTCGTAGCAGGCGACACAATCGCCATTTGAGGTTTCGTCGAAGCTCTGTCGCCCTCACAGGCAGAGACCACTCGCTCGCTCGCTCGCTCGCTCGCTCACTCACTCACTCACTCACTCACTCACTCACTCACTCACTCACTCACTCACTCACTCACTCGCTCGCTCGCTCGCTCACTCACTCACTCACTCACTCACTCACTCACTCACTCACTCACTCACTCGCTCACTCGCTCACTCGCTCACTCACTCACTCACTCACTCACTCAATTGCTTACATACTTTAATAAATATCTGACTGACTAACAAACCACCTAACTGCTGCAATGTGAATCGACTGAAAATGCCCTTGTAGCCGATCGAGGCATCGAGAGCTATTCCAACTCGCCAGATTGTAAGAGGTAAATAATTTCAAATTATGAAGCCAACGGACATACGCCTTTCTCGTAAATGACAGGAATCTCATGCATTTCCAGTGAATGTCGTCCACCTGGCCGATATCATATTCTAATATTTCGCACAGTAGCACGGTTCAGCGTTACTTTCTCAGCAGTGAAAAGTACTGGAGAAGCTCATCGCGATACAAGACACGTGAGATTCGCTAGAGGTCCCATTAGCACAAAATTCTGCATCTGCACTATAATAGAGAGTTCAAAGGAATTCGACCTGAAACTTCGATTCAGTTGTCTTATTGCTTCCAAATTGTGTGGCGCACCGCAGACAAGACAGCCTTCCACGAGAAAAAAAGCTGCCGATAGAACTTTCGGATAACGCAATAACACCCGCTTCATGTTCATTTAGCCGGTTTCTGTATCGAAAGTAATGAGTTCAATCGTCAGAACGCGTCTAAGAAAAAGCCGGGAAACATTCAAGGCGTGGCTTAAGCTTAGGTTTTCATATACTCGTAGCTGACGGCCTTTTATGGAAGTGGCTTTGTGTTTAAGGAGAAAGAGCGTCTTTATCTGCGAATGGTAGAGGAAAATAGAGTTTTACGTTTCGCTGAAGGAACGAAAAAAGAAACGTGCATTACCATTCACTTGCCGTTTTGATTTGAGAACCGTGGCCCGGTCGTATAAACTTTATTTTACAGCTTTTCGATCGGAACAAAGTGACGCAGCTAAGCATTGCAGGATGCCAAGGAGCATCCGGGTACGTGTTCGGAATAAATTAACTTTTCTTGCGCGGCCTCAAACTATATACTGGAGTATGCAGCCACACCAAAAACAGATATTAAGTAAGAATGCGTAAAAGAGAGTAAAAGATGCCGCATTCGCGTATTCGCACGATTTAGATGCGCTGTTATTCAGTTGCCTATAGGGCCGCATCGATCTGCATGCTAACTGGAACCTGCACCGAAACTGTTCAACGTTGCCCTTCTGTGATAATAAACGGCTCGAGGGATCCCGTATTATTATTACACGAAAATGCGCCGAGTTCGTCACTTTTCACCTGCTTGACTTGCTCAGAACGTTTGCTCTTACTCAACCATAATCAGGTATATACCGTAAGAAGGGTTCATGGAGCTTGTTCGTTATTTGCGTAGCTTTCCCCCGGTTACAAGTACCAGAAACAGCTCCCTACGAGAGTCCCTTACCGCGCAACAACATTTTATGGAGATTTTCGATCATATCACAGAGAGAGAGAGAGAGAGAGAGAGAGAGAGAGAGAGAGAGAGAGAGAGAGAGAGAAATGGTGCATTCAAGGGCAGGGAGTTTAACTAAAGGTAGTTCAGGTTGGCTATCCTTCACGGGGGAAAGAGTAGGGCAATAGAAAGATAAAGAGAGTGCAAGGGAAGAGAGAAAGTTACTGAAATGGCAACAGAGTTGAGCCAAAAACGCATGTGCACATTCTAGCGAGAGGCTTTGGGCGCAGGCTTAGACTACGTCAAAGGAGCAGCACGCGTAACTAATGTGTAAACATATGCAAATCTATACACGATGGGCATAAAGCTACTTGCGCTCCGCATGATATATGTGGGCATTTGCATATTAACGTAATCCTATACTATCTGTATGCAGGTGGTATGCGCGGGGATAACGCATTTACGCAAGTAAATCAGCCATAAGTTACGAACCTAGTGATGCAGAGGCACATACAGCAAGATTGCGATCACGCGAAAAATATGCATTAGGACTTAGCCTGGCGCACCAGCCGTCTACGCAAACAGCGAGAAGAAGAAGAAAAAAAAAAGATGAAAGCGTCTTACCGAGACCAGCTACTGACAAATTGGGTGGCATCACCCCTCTATATATGTAACAGGTTGCTCTAAGTACCTGCCGGAGGAAAGAGAAGGACGAGAACTGTAATAACAGACAGCTGTAGGTGAAAACAGAAAGCTGAGGGTGAAGCACATCACAAAGCTGGATCCCACTCAGAAATGGTGGCAGTAACGCCTCACGGAACTAGCTCGGCTGTTAGTATCGTATATAGGCTCTGCAGAAGCAAGCAAAATAGGCAGATGCAGAAGCAAACCCGCCGACAAATACGAAAGCTCCCGCGTGTGGAATCTGGTGTGGAAGGGCAGAGATGAGCGAAACATTTCTAGAGAATGTGGCAAAGAACAGGCAATACGTAATGCATTGCATGCTTAGCACATTAATGAAAGTGCTTCCGATATCGTAGGTACCGGACAGGAAAACAGAAACACGCGCAACTGTATGTGCTATAGAAAAACAAGCTTAACTCCTACGAAAACTCCCGTCTCCAATTTAATCAGTTTCTTTTCGATATCCTGCCCACCGGAATCGATAAAATTTTGCACGTCTGCAGGTTGACCAGCGGATAAAGAGATAAAAAAATAATAAACTGAACAAACACGACAGCATTACATATATTCGGATCACGGTTCTTGCGATTGCACCACGCAATTAATGCAATTAAACGCACGAGCTATTTCGTATCAATTATGCCGTCATCGTATCAATTCATTCATATCAGATGCATAAAAGTTATGGCAACTTTTTCACCGAAGGTACGAAGAGTTATGAAATCTAACGCTTGTACTACGAACGATTTATGCTTATAATTAAAAAAAAACTATAGCAACTGTTTGCTAAATGCTTCAAGGACCAAAGAAAAATAAATTTATCAGAGTCCCTTGAGGCCGTTTGACCCATAGAGTTTCTCACTACATTACCTAGAGGGAAATCTGGCGCTTCTGCGCTGTGGTATGCATGGGAATGACGGTATATTGTGGATTCGGATTGGCATCGTTCTCGTAGAGACAGGACACCTTGAAGACGCGCTTGGCAAGTACCGTCCCGTCTGTCACAATGATTCATTTTCTACTAAAACAGCACGTAAAAATCTGTTTTAGCTTTATTATTACGCGAAAACATGTTTTGCCTAACTATAAGAACTTGTTATTGTGTGTACGACTACATGTTACGTAAAAAGTATCAGCGGGCCGCTAAAGTTGAAGGACAGACGACAAGGTTCGCGCTCGCTTTAAAACAGTTGGTCCTCTGTTCATGCTTTTCTTCGCTTGGTCATGCATCGTGGGGGAGTAAAAATGTAATATGCGTGAATGGAAACATTTTATGAAGATTTTACTTTGAGAACGCGTTATTTATGTAGCCATATCCACGTTTTAGACGAAGCCTCTTACAACACCAGCCAACACGAGCCTCGCAGGCACATATACCATCATTCCCATGACGGCACGGTGCCCCCTTAAGAAACTCCCATAGACGGTGGCGCCAGATTACCCTCTAGGTGTTATAGTGAGAAACTCTATGGTTTGACCCTTGCTCCTCAGATAACAGTGAATCATTAGAGACGACCTATTATTGAATATCATATAATTGTAATATATTTAAGAAACTGGATTTCCAAGCAACTGGAAAGCCTTGTAGTCAAGTCTAAATGGACGTTGTTTTTTTTTTCTTCTTTCTTTTTTCTTACGATGAACGCTTCTTTTCTCAGAATTCACGCGGGTGCGAACGTGTACATGAAGGCACGCGAACTAATGTATGTGTCTTCTCTTAGTTCGTAGAGTTTATTTGGCCATGCTGCGACATGAGCACGGGTCACGTGTCGCTGCTTTAATATACCACAGGAGGCTTCTAACTTCACGACTTTCGTCTCTTCTTGAGGGGCACCGCCAACTGACCAAACTCTGGAATATTTCTTCCCGAGACGTGGGTTCTTAGCGAATAATATCCACCGGCTTACACGGTGTCAGATATAATTGGACGAAGCATTCTGATTGGTATTTGCTCACAATCCCGACACCCTCTCTCTCTCTCTCTCTCTCTCTCTCTCTCTCTCTCTCTCTCTCTCTCTCTCTCTCTCTCTCTCTCTCTCTCTCTCTCCAGAACAGCTACTTCTTATTACCCGTCTTTTCGCCATACCTCAAACATGACTCGCCTAGCTGTGCTATGATAGCCGCCGAAAGCCCAGGAGAGAAACGAAGAGAAAGAAAATTCCGTGCATTTCAAACATTCTGCGAAATTGCGTCCTTTTTTTTCTCAAAGTTCGAAAACAACTGCTCACACTAAAAAAAAAAAAAAAAAAACACGTTGAACCTTTTTTTTTTTTTTGCGTTCTTCAGATACCGCCGCTCTCGGGTTTGTGCAGGCGGTTCAGAGTCGCCACGGACACGTCGCGCATTCCTCAGAATCCACATATTCAGCATACACGCCGTACGCGCATGCGCGTTTCTTTTACGCGGCGAGTCACCCTAGCTTCATGGCCCGCAGCCAATTTACATATGCTGGATCCGATGAGAAAGTATGGGCTCTGACGGCCGCGGAAACATGCACGTGCACGCACGTGTTACGCGCGTGCGAAATAAAGAAAGTTACCGCGCCGCTCTTCTAAAATGCTCTATTTAAAATTTCTTCTTCTGTCATGAACTCTAAGCTCTATAGAGCATGCCTTACTTTCCTTACTGCTTGTTTTTTTTTATTTTTTTTTACTATAGCAAGGCAAAAGCGGTGAATGCTATTAAGCGGGGCTTGCAAGTGTGCCCACACGGGTCTGTTTGTTTGCTACCATGTTTTTAGCCATTGAGCTTTTCAGGGGCTTGAAAGCTCCTCCTCCTAAACACGCTTCAGCTTCTCAATATAGCGCGTTGTAATAATAATAATAATAATAATAATAATAATAATAATAATAATAATAATAATAATAATAATAATAATAATAATAATAATAATAATAATAATAATAATAATAATAATAATAATAATACTTACAGTCCGAAATTAAATGGCGGAAAGCTCAGAAAATTGACTTCCAACTCTCGAAAAATTTCATCCGAGATTCTTCTGTACGTGCATTAAAAATAGGCTTTTCAGCAATCTCGGCTCATTTCGCTGATGAGTAGGCATCACGAAGGGAAGGCTTTCAGGATTGCAAAAATAAAATCCGAAGGTTTCCACGAACACACCCATCTACAGCTGCGCAACAAGTTGGTATCCCGGCGAGAGCACAAATATCAAATTGTCGCCTGTAGGCAGAGAACTCAGCACAACTGCAGCCTATGCCTTAGTGGCTACCAGTTTTCATTGAGACCTTGCACATCAATACAAGTGGACGTCACTTCGGATCCCCTCGTCATCACTTCAGAAGAAGACATTTCCAAGATCACATGACCGGAACTGAAAATAATCACCGGAGACAGCATCAGCACAGCACGCTCACTTCAGCTGCACGGAGCCCATTTTCCTTGTGCCCGTGCGGAAGCCATTCTGATGCCCATTATAATTACGAAGCATCATTAGGACTCAGAGATCGTTACGCATGCGACGAAGTAAAGGCGGTGTCCCGACAATGATACAGAACTGTCGCGTAACAAGGCAAGAGAAAACGTTGGCGACGTCCGCCATCTCATGACAAGGGATCGGAGTTTCGAGTCGTGACATGTGGTGCATAAATGTTTAGGAAATATTTCGTTGCTAACAAAACGCAGCAACCGGAGCAAACAAGGAAAGCGAACTAAAATGCCTCTGGAGAGCTTTTCTTTGGAAATATGCCTGCTCTATTTCTGACTAGTTTCCATACGCAGGCCGCTGCTGCAGAAAGCACATAAGGTAAGTAAAGTAAATGTATCAATTTAGCCCGCGTTCTTGGCAAAGGTACGAGGATAAAAGAAATCCACAATGTCGTTCATATTACTCTTGTTACTAAAACGTCAACGTTATTTTTTTTTCTTGAGCGCTCAGTCCATCTTCTTGTTCTTTCTGGTACACAATAATAATCACGAACAAAGTGCATGTTTCACTTTTAAGCAGCTGCGCAGAAAGAAGCCGCCTGAAACTAATAACTGAAAGACAAACTGAATTCACCTTCAAACCTTCTGGCTCCACCGAAAGTTAGTTACGCTTCCTGGGAAAGACGTAAGCCGAGCTCGAGAACTCATATCTCGGCCTTCGCTGAGAACGCGACTGGGCAGCAGGTAAAACCAACGTCCTCATAAAGTCCCTCAGTCGGCACACCAAATCGTTGAAAGGTTCGCAGCGTTCAGACATGGGAGGCGCATAACAGTAAGCCCCAGGCCTATACGTAAATGAACGAAACGCAAAGCTGTCACGACCGTTTTTCAGCAGCTGGGCATCTACTCCTCGCCGAAGAAGCGTTTCTGAGAATGCCAGTAAGAATAGATTCTCGGAGGAAATTGGTTTCCGCCGGCGACTGTATATTTGCAGAAGCCAGTGTGCGGGGACGGTGACCTTCTTTGATTTGAAACGACGCTGATTCAGCACCGAAACGGTGAACAGGGACGGGACGGAGCTCCGAGGTACCTCGTTTGCCACACATGTGTCCGGTCCCATATCGACGGTGAAAGGCACTTGTATGAAAGATGGCCGACTTTGACGCAAACTGCGATGTCTATAACGTACATTTCTGTGCTGGAAGACCCGATTCCGAAAGCAGTCGGTCTCGCAGAGCGTAAGCGTAACTGCATGTTCGGTGCTCCTGGTAATAAAATCCGGTTTTTGGAACGCAGATTATTGGTGTAGTTTGCTTTTTGTAGAAACTTCGTGAGGCGAACGCTGAATAAAGAAAAAGATCCAGCTGGCCCAGCAAAATCGGAATCGTACAGCGCCTGCCGCAGTGGCAAACGTGATATGCTAGTGGAATCGATATAACGTATAGCCTCCAGCTCCCTCTCCGAATTTTCGTTTGACAAGTGTTCACGGTAAGACGCAAAAAAAAAAAAAATTATGCCACTCACATGCCTCTGACATACCAGTAATATCTACGTTACGCCCGTGTGATGAACGAATGGGATGAGTGGGTTTAGATTGGTTTGTCTGGAGTAGCGCTTTCCTTTTACGGGCTTGCCGTTTCGGGCGCATATTTCTCCACTGGTTCGCTAGATAGGAGAAAGTGTGATGGACAGTATCTCGGCGCTGCTTCACCTAGGCGTCTACTCCGGCTTTCAGAAGTGGCGATTAACATAAATGGTGTACTGAATAAGCAGCCTCGTAGATCGCATTGCCGTACGAAGCAGGGCACGTAAACACGACACAAAGAACCAGAATAAAGCCTTTTTTTGGGTGTGTGTCCTGTTTCTGTGAGCTGTTTCATATGTAAAGAAGATAGGTCACAAACTCGCCAACTGTCGACTTTGCTGAGCTTCACAGAATAAAGTGTTACCAGAGCCGGATGAATTTTTCTTTAACTACGAAGCTTGGTTTTCGAAAAACCGTTTCCTTTCCAGTTTCGTGCTCCATAGGGGTGGGTGTCATTTCTTTCTTTCATTAGACAGCAGATGATATGGCAATGTAGATTCAAGATCTAGTCTTCCTGCATCTCCGTCGCTACAGCACGTCATTGTGTAACGTGTTGTAGTTGCTGCAGGCATCTTCAGTCACCCGCGGTCATTTCGTGGACGAGAGAATACGTGTCTCTGCTGTAGCATCGGACTACAAATACGACAATAAAAGTCACGTGTCGCTATCCTCTAATATGCATAGTGCTGGCTTGCAAAAAGCAGGCACGAACGCATATATTTCAGGCAATTTTCTTAAAGGATACAAATCGGAGGCACCATAAATAACGAGTCAACAACAGGAGATTTAAGAAATCGAGGCACCAACGTTCGATCAGAACAAGGCATCGGTACAAGAAGAGCTGTTTGGCTTACTTAAAGCTTCTTTTTTTTTTATGTCACCAAAATTTCACCGCATGACCCTTGCGCACACCTGCATAATCAAGAACGCAGCTGTTGTGGTAACGTTATCAATCCACCAGTCAAAATGAATGTAATAAATCAACAAATTTGGACTATTTATTTCTCAGTCCTCAAAACGCCGACAGAAAAGGACCCAAGAATTGCTTTTCCGGTAACCAATATTTGCCCGCCACGTGGCAGACATTCTCCCCTTTAAAGCTCTTCAAGAAAGTAAATAATTCAACAAACGTTTGACATTTTAAGCTTCGGCGCATTCGTTGCGTTTCACTGAAGATGGACTCTACCGTGAAAAACACACGGACAGCCAAACCCAAAGAATAATAAAAAAAGAAAAATTCATTTTCGACATGGATGCTTGCTGAATCCATCATCCTACAATAGTAAGCACGAACAAGTGGTGATAAGGTCTCACTGGACAATATGAAAGAAAATAAATGAAGGATTCTCCCCATTTTGAAGTGGTGCTTTAGAGGTCAAACCGCGGGGGATTTCTTTTCAATATCCCGATGATGTTGCCTGCCGTTTGTTGTTTAACACTTCTACGGTTTCGTTCTCGTTTATATGGCTGGGATTTCTTGTTTCAATTTTGATTTTATGCTGTCTTTCTTTTGTATCTAGTGAATTATCTTTAAAAACTAAAAACAGGAGTTTTCGGCATGTCCAGTTTGGTATACGGTATGAAAGCTGTCGCCCATGTGTAATGGCCCAGAGGCGTAGTAGCCAAGCAGTGGCATAGAGGGCAGTTAGCTCCGAAACGTCGGGTTTTAATAAACCCCACATTTCGGTTGGGCACACTCGTAAATTCTTGATCAATTATCCCAACAAGACAGGTAACTCCGTCAAAATTTCTAGCTTTCTGACAGCATTGTTTTCATTCTTGCGCAAGTGTAATCAATTCGTTCTTGTAGACACAACGAAAGCATCACACAGTCAATGAAAATTTACATCAGCACGCGTTAAGAAAAACCGACCATTCAAGCAGGCGCACAGGCCTTGACACTTTGCGGCCTTTAGCTTATTGCTCTCTGATCATTTGGAAGCTATGTGTACATAACTCCAAACCTTCTAAGCTAAATGTGTGCATATACAAGTGATGAAAGCCGTTAAGGTGTATATGAAAACGCATGCCGGTTACACTCCGCCGATATGTACTAGCGCACGTTTGTAAAATCGCGAAGAAATCTTACTGGCGTGCGTGCAAGGCACGACAAACGCCATATGATATACGACATACGGGAAGAGTCAACGCTCTGCAGCCTTTGCTCTCTTCGGTTCTTCTTTTCGCAGTCATTTGTGTGCTAACGTATCCATGACAACGCGCTAGGCATCTTGCTTTGGATCAGTATACAAGCGAGCGACGAAGGCTTCCTTCCTCTCTCAGAATAAAACAAACTCAGAAGTTTCGAGATACAGTGAAGCTTTAACATTGATTAATTTCGCCAACTCCTTTCATGTCACCCCCAATGTCCTATAACGTCAATATCGCATATATAAACCTGAACTGACAGCGCTGCATCGGCCGGGTCTCACATCCTCCAGGTCCTCTGCGACGTTCACAATTGCTCGACACCACGCAGGAGGCTGCTTCGACCGCGAACCTAAGTGAAACAAGTGAATGAGTCCGCAATGTAATTCATTGCTCCTATAGCTATGCGACGTTCACGTTACGTGTCAATTTTTAAGAAGAAATAGAGGGAAAGAGGGGCTAGAGAACGTGCAAAGCAAGCTTTAATTTTGAAGCAATTTGTCGACCTCCATTCATCTCATTTCCTGGATTCTATATAGAAGGCGCAACGATCATATAGAAAAGAAACTTTCGGAATTTCGGGCATGTCATGAATGCAAAGTGGCACATTATGGGGTTTCGGGAAAAGAAAACGAAAAAATAAACAGTCCAAGAAAGAAGCCATCGAAATATTTTTCGCGGTCCTTAAATTTACAGGATTGTACCAAACGGCATCTCTCTGTTTGCTTCAATCTTTCAAAATTCAAAACGCAATGTTTCCCTATGAGATTACAATTTAAAAATATCCTAGACTTCTTGAATTCACGCGTAGGAAGGCTGCCTAGTCCAGCCTTATTTATTTGTTTTCAAGAATAATGCTTAGCGCACATTTTTTTCGTAAATTTACTTTGACATTCGTGCACAAAGCTGTCGGCGCGCCAGGTGTCACTTTATCAATTACAATATGGCAAAGTGTTGGGGCTGAATTCACAAGGCTTCTTGTTTGGAAGTGCTTTTTGCCAGTGGCTCGTCGACTTCGGCAATAATGTGTGCGGTATGAGGATTAGTTGGAATTCGCTCTTATGAGCAATAGCTTTTTGTGAATGCGAGCCTTGGTCCTTAATAATTTTTATCATGCGTTCAAGGGCGCTACACACATTGGCCGCTCAAAATTTTAAAGAAACAGAACCATATTACATTTTTTTTTGTCATCTGCTGAAGGACAGATGTTGGCTAGGAGCTTTACAGAAAATCATCTGTACCCTCATAAAAGTTGCAGCGGTGGTGTAGAGGTAGAACACCCGCCTCGCGTGCAAGAGGTCCGTGGTTCGAATCCCGGTGCCGGCAATTTTCCACCGGATTAAAAAAAAATCCGCGTGTTGATAAAATTGCACAAACAGGCCTGGAGTGTGGCCTGATCCCGGTGACCAGAACCGGTAACGCACTCCCTCACCAGAGCAGGATTGGCCACCCTGGTGCAGTACTTGGCCACAACCTCCTATGAACACAACAATCAAACCCCGGCCCTCAGTCCACAGCAGCTGCAAAGCAACTGACCACGGCGGCGGTCAGACCTGCGACGCAGCAGAGGGTGCTAAGAATCACTGGCTCCGGACAGGCCGCCATTGGAATATGACCCTGGCAACGTTTAACGCTAGAACGTTATCTAGTGAGGCGAGTCTAGCAGTGCTATTGGAGGAATTAGAGGGCAGTAAATGGGATATAATAGGGCTCAGTGAAGTTAGGAGGCCAAAAGAAGCATATACAGTGCTAAATAGCGGGCACGTCCTGTGCTACCGGGGCTTAGCGGAGAGAAGAGAACTAGGAGTCGGATTCCTGGTTAATAAGAATATAGCTGGTAACATACAGGAATTCTATAGCATTAACGAGAGGGTGGCAGGTCTTGTTGTGAAACTTAATAAGAGGTATAAAATGAAGATTGTACAGGTCTACGCCCCTACATCCAATCATGATGACCAGGAAGTCGAAAACTTCTATGAAGACGTGGAATCGGCGATGGGTAGAGTGAAAACTAAATACACTACACTTATGGGCGACTTTAATGCCAAGGTAGGCAAGAAGCAGGCTGGAGACAAGGCAGTGGGGGAATATGGCATAGGCACTAGGAATAGCAGAGGAGAGTTATTAGTAGAGTTTGCGGAACAGAATAATATGAGGATAATGAATACCTTCTTCCGCAAGCGGGATAGCCGAAAGTGGACGTGGAGGAGCCCGAACGGCGAGACTAGAAATGAAATAGACTTCATACTCTGCGCTAACCCTGGCATCATACAAGATGTGGACGTGCTCGGCAAGGTGCGCTGCAGTGACCACAGGATGGTAAGAACTCGAATTAGCCTAGACCTGAGGAGGGAACGGAAGAAACTGGTACATAAGAAGCCGATCAATGAGTTAGCGGTAAGATGGAAAATAGAGGAATTCCAGATCAAGCTACAGAACAGGTATTCAGCTTTAACTCAGGAAGAGGACCTTAGTGTTGAAGCAATGAATGACAATCTTGTGGGCATCATTAAGGAGTGTGCAATGGAAGTCGGTGGTAACTCCGTTAGGCAGGATACCAGCAAACTATCGCAGGAGACGAAAGATCTGATCAAGAAACGCCAATGTATGAAAGCATCTAACCCTACAGCTAGAATAGAACTGGCAGAACTTTCGAAGTTAATCAACAAGCGTAAGACAGCTGACATAAGGAAGTATAATATGGATAGAATTGAACATGCTCTCAGGAACGGAGGAAGCCTAAAAACAGTGAAGAAGAAACTAGGAATTGGCAAGAATCAGATGTATGCGTTAAGAGACAAAGCCGGCAATATCATTACTAATATGGATGAGATAGTTCAAGTGGCTGAGGAGTTCTATAGAGATTTATACAGTACCAGTGGCGCCCACGACGATAATGGAAGAGAAAATAGTCTAGAGGAATTCGAAATCCCGAAGGTAACGCCGGAAGAAGTAAAGAAAGCCTTAGGAGATATGCAAAGGGGGAAGGCAGCTGGGGAGGATCAGGTAACAGCAGATTTGTTGAAGGATGGTGGACAGATTGTTCTAGAGAAACTGGCCACCCTGTATACGCAATGCCTCATGACCTCGAGCGTACCGGAATCTTGGAAGAACGCTAACATAATCCTAATCCATAAGAAAGGGGACGCCAAAGACTTGAAAAATTATAGACCGATCAGCTTACTGTCCGTTGCCTACAAAGTATTTACTAAGGTAATTGCAAATAGAATCAGGAACACCTTAGACTTCTGTCAACCAAAGGACCAGGCAGGATTCCGTAAAGGCTACTCAACAATAGACCATATTCACACTATCAATCAAGTGATAGAGAAATGTGCAGAATATAACCAACCCTTATATATAGCTTTCATTGATTACGAGAAAGCGTTTGATTCAGTCGAAACCTCAGCAGTCATGGAGGCATTACGGAATCAGGGTGTAGATGAGCCATATGTAAAAATACTGGAAGATATCTATAGCGGCTCCACAGCCACCGTAGTCCTCCATAAAGCAAGCAACAAAATCCCAATAAAGAAAGGCGTCAGGCAGGGAGATACGATATCTCCAATGCTTTTCACAGCGTGTTTACAGGAGGTATTCAGAGACCTGGATTGGGAAGCATTAGGGATAAAAGTTAATGGAGAATACCTTAGTAACTTGCGATTCGCTGATGATATTGCCTTGCTTAGTAACTCAGGGGACCAATTGCAATGCATGCTCACTGACCTGGAGAGGCAAAGCAGAAGAGTGGGTCTAAAAATTAATCTGCAGAAAACTAAAGTAATGCTTAACAGTCTCGGTAGAGAACAGCAATTTACAATAGGTAGCGAGGCACTGGAAGTCGTAAGGGAATACATCTACTTAGGGCAGGTAGTGACGGCGGATCCGGATCATGAGACGGAAATAATCAGAAGAATAAGAATGGGCTGGGGTGCGTTTGGCAGGCATTCCCAAATCATGAACAGCAGGTTGCCATTATCCCTCAAGAGAAAAGTATATAATAGCTGTGTCTTACCAGTACTCACCTACGGGGCAGAAACCTGGAGGCTTACGAAAAGGGTTCTACTCAAATTGAGGACGACACAACGAGCTATGGAAAGAAGAATGATAGGTGTAACGTTAAGGGATAAGAAAAGAGCAGATTGGGTGAGGGAACAAACGCGAGTTAATGACATCTTAGTTGAAATCAAGAAAAAGAAATGGGCATGGGCAGGACATGTAATGAGGAGGGAAGATAACCGATGGTCATTAAGGGTTACGGACTGGATCCCAAGGGAAGGGAAGCGTAGCAGGGGGCGGCAGAAAGTTAGGTGGGCGGATGAGATTAAGAAGTTTGCAGGAACGGCATGGCCACAATTAGTACATGACCGGGGTTGTTGGAGAAGCATGGGAGAGGCCTTTGCCCTGCAGTGGGCGCAACCAGGCTGATGATGATGATGATGATGATGATGATGATGATGATGATGATGATGATGATGATGATGATGATGATGACCCTCATAAATATTCATGATGCTCAACAAAGCGTGCAGAACTCGTGACTGTAACGCCAATTTACGAAATGCGAACATGTTACACATGCACGAAACATTCTTTTTCCCTAGACAGTAGAGGTTCGGTGATGACGACTTTAGAAAAAATTAAACGGGTTAGCTTCAAAGGTAATGGATCTTGTGAGAAACATTTCATGGGGAAATCTTGAATTTGCGCTCGTTATTTCTTGTTTCTGTATTTCTTGTTTCTGTTTATATTATACTACTTAATGTTCCAGTATCGCTGCGAGAAATACTGCTACGTTGCCCAACACCTGCAGTGTCGTCCAAGCATGCCGATGAGCTAATGTGTCTAAAACCTTCGTTGTGCTAATATCTAACAAAGATATACATGACACTTCCAAATATTAAAAAACAAGAAATAAGAGGCTACTCTATGCTTATTTGTGCGTGCACTTGTAAGAAAAATGGCATTGAAAGCTGCGTCTTCACAGCTTATTCCCTGAAATAATATTTGCATTTGCGCTGCTATTTGCCCAGCTTCCTATTTCAAAACCTTCCCATTTCAAACTTTTTTTTCTAGTGTAGCACGGGCAAGCTCTAACAGCTTTCAATCGTCTTAAAGTTGGCTCGAACTATTCCTTTCTACGGTGCGCGCGTACATGCGTGCGCCTTTGCGGTTGTAAAGTGTGGTTCCCTGTTGAAAGAAACGGCACAAAATGTGCGGCTCGAAATTCGCTTACGCTCTAGGTACAAGGTCCGGCTGAAGTTGTGTCAATGCACTGCACAGGAATGTAAAAAAAAAAAAAGTGCCACCACCATAAAGGCAAGTCATCTGCTTTTCACACGTGTTTCCTTTAACACTGGATTGCACTGCACAATATTGGCTACTGCGTTCTTTTCTGCATCTCTGTGAAAAGAACTTAACACCACATTACGCTCGCCGTATACCTTATGTCAATAAGGCAAACCTTCCAGCGCGGTGCCTATACTAAGCCTACGGAAGCGCTCAGAAAAACAGTTTATAATACCCTCTCTTGTTCCACACGATAGTATTTAGTCCCACGTCGGCAGCAAACCTCGCCAAATGTTTCGAAGCAATATTAAACACTGGCTTGCACCCACCGAACGCGCACAGCTAAAGTCCCCGACGCCCTTCCCCAAAGCTCAAAGCGCGGCGTCATATTTGCATCCCCTCCGGGCAAACCCAAGTTCACCATTCACTTCGTCCACTTCGTAAACAATCGCGTCAGAGATCAGCGGCGACAATGGCGGGCGAAGTCGATCTGATCCGCTCAGCACTTGTGATCCGCTCAGTTTAGACGCGGTCGCGCGTTCTCCAGCGCCGGGCTTTGCGTTCCCGCGTGCTTGGCGTTGTTCTTTTTGTTTTTCAAAGCGCCTGGACACCGACGCGACAACAAACGCGCAACACCACCCTAGTGAGTGGTGCGGACACTTCGCCATCGCTTCTTCCTTCCGAGTCCAAGTTTGTTTACTTTGATTATTGAGCTTTCTCTCTGACGGCAGCCTTTTATTAGAAGAAAAAAAAAACTACACTATGTCGGTTTATTTACAGTTAAAGAAGAGAATGTGCAGGTCAAAAACGACGTTGCATTTCATTTTCTTTCATTTTTTTTTTTTTTTTGGTCATGATGAGAATAAAAGAGATCCAGCCAGGCCTTTCGGTACCGACGTGGGAGCGGCCCGCTTACGGCTAGGAATTTGGCGCGACCTGTAGGATCGGAATAAAGTTTTTCACACCATACCATACCTTATCACGGTGGCGGCTACTCTTTTTCAGATCTTAACAAAACACTGCGCGAAAAAGACGTAGACGAGTGAGAGAGAAACGACAAACACGCACCACCATGCGTGAACATTGCTACTTATATACTCGTCACTTCTTCGTGGTCTCATGCTGGTCTCACTTAACATTTCGGTGTTGCAACCGCGCTTCCCCCCTTCAGGATTCTTTCGCCGTGTTTCTTGCAGTTATACCAAACGCAGCAGCATACGACGACGAAACAGCAGGTCATTAGCAGCAAATGCTTACGCATTACTTATATAGCTCCAACAGGAAACACTGCGTGTTAATTTTTGTTGTTGATTTTGCGATCATTTGTGTTGATATATTTCTGTTCTTTGTGTGAAACAGAGTAAATAGCACCATTTCATTGCACCAACATTTCCTTTAATCGTGTCAGCGTAAAACAGGAACTTAAATGATCATACTATTTCAGTGTAACTAATTGATCACCTAGCTATTATTGATTAATATGTAAGTATTACCAACTAACCAAGTTACCTAGGTAGTACCTACTGACCTAGGTGCATAAATATTGATTATCGACCAGGGTTCAATCAGTATTTTACCACCTAGATATGAATATATTTTGCATGTCTTATTTATCGCTGTAGAGCTTCTAATACATCCGTATTGTACACGTGTTAGGAGCTTATTCAGCAAAGTTCTGACTGAAGACTAACCAATGTACACAATTGCTACCAAGTCGGATGGGGAACTGTAATCGTGCCGTACTTCCGATTTTGCAAACCACAAAGTGAACAGTAGCGCCCGCCGGGCAATACATATGAACAGCGCAAAACACATTTTGCACGCAAGGCGGCTCTCTCGACGCAACGGGTCCTCATCAAATGACTCTGCCAAGACAGCCGAAAGCCGAAGACAGACCCCACCAACGCTCATAAGCTGCGTCGTTCAGCATTCGTCTGCTGCTTAGGTTTAGCAACTGTCGGCGCCGCTTTCGTTTTTAGTGACACGAGTCGTACTGAGTGCTGTCTTTTCTCATTCATAGCCTCGTGTATTTTGCCTGTGCCGAAGGTAAAAAGGTGGTAGAGAACAGCGTAAGTCTAGCGCTATTCCGGAAAGTAATTCCCTTCTGTTTCGATTACTCCGTGCTTAGATTGTGTGCCCCGTTCATTCATACAGAACTGTGCCGATGAAATTAAGTGAGAAGATTGGCGATAACAATAAGTAGTGACTGTAGATATCGTGTGTTTCGGTGGACGTTTACTCAGACGCACCGATGGCATATATATAGCACTCCCCTCCTTCCATCGGTTTTTTTCCCCTAAACAAACATTTTCTGTACAACTGCGTGTACATTTAGTATTAAACATCTTTTTTCGGCGACTCAATCTAGAGAGTTCTGCCTGTTCGACAGACGCACGTGGAAGCTTGCATCATTCTTTACCGATGTTATTATAAAATGCAAGCTGAAAAGATGATGTGACTAGACATATTTGAGAAAAGTACTCAGAACAGAGGAAAGGTAAGCCAAGAAGTTCTGTATTGATGTTCAGTGAATTCGTAATTTTGTTTCGTTCACGTTGCATTTGACATCTCTATTACACACTTATCCTTAGTTGGTGGAATCGAATAGCCTTCTGTTGTTTTTGTTGTTCTTACTGCGCCACATTTATTTTTGCTTTACTTTTCTTATATTTCATTTCCATGGTTTTATCCCCTCCTTCCTGAAAAGTAAACAGCTCTTGCGCCCCTTCTGGTGGCAGTTCCCAGCCGGCTACCACCCTTCTGCTTCTTTCTATCAACATATAGGTTGTGTGCAAAGCCAATAATGACAACTTTCACTTTCTTCTTATAAACTGGCTAGGAATGCCTGTCACAATTTACAGTTAGCGAAGTGATTTAGTGTGCCAATATAAAAGAACACCCCTTCGTCACCTCCATACGCCTTGGTCGCCTAACACTTCCGAAAATTGCCGCTGCTTCCCCTCCCACCCCCGCAGGTAGCCGCACCAAAGAGTTTCCATCATTGTGGCAGCTCGATGAAGACACGAAAATGAAACTGTTGCTCCGGCGAGAGAAAGCCTTCAACGGCACATGTCAACAAATAGAATCTTTATGACAGTTGGGACAGGGTAATTATTTGCGCATTAATATTTTTATCTCTGCTCTGCACACCCTATATTTATTCAAATAATGAGCATTTATTATTTTAAGGCGCCTTTTTTGTTCATTAATCCGCTTGACGATAATTATGGCGCATGCAACGAGTGCTAACTCCCTAGAAGAACCCCACTCCCAACAAGCTTCCATGAAAGATACCACCGCGTATGTTGATATCAAATTGGCGTTGGCAAGACAACAGGGAAGCTACAAGGTCATGCCGAGCTAAGCTTGATTTCGGAGGCCAGATTGCAGCTACCGTTTCATGTTCTCTAGTTAGTTTAAGTTTTGACTCTATAGAGCAATAAAAATTTACATTTGCCCGTTTGTGAAATTTCACGAACATAATTTTTCAGGTGGGTGGCCCCATTCGGTTTCTTGTTACCGCGCTCCACACGCTTGATGTGACGTCATAAGAGGCTGAACAGTACGCGTGTCGTTCTTTTGGGGGGATTTATAATGTATTTCATCAATTTCTACGGTTGGAAACATTGGACACGGTTTCTACTCTTCTTGAACGGCATTGTTCATGGAGTGATAAAGAGAAAGCGTTTTTAGATTAGACTTCATGCTGGCCTCCGTGATTAATGACCCGCTGCGCTCACTTATGCCTCATCCACGCTGAACAAAAGTGCTTCGCGCTCCTCGCAACGTTCACGCATCCAGACTACAGAGTTACGTTGCTGCTGTTTGCACGGTCCCCAAGTGATACAAAAAGCAAAATCGTTCCAATATAAAGTTCGTGGGGACCAAACAGTCAACCTCGGTAGGCCAATTAAGATTACTCGTTATTGCTAGCGATTGCGTAAAAATACTACACGAAGACGACGCACTTGTCCGGTTGCTACTCTTTCTTGAAGCGAAAGTTCCATTTTACGATCATCGTCATCATCCTTGTTGCTGTAGCCATCGTTCTTGTTGGTTTTGTTCTTCTCCTTCTCCTTGTCCTACTCCTTCACCTTCTCCTTCTCCTTGTCCTCCTCCTTCACCTTCTCCTTCTCCTTGTTCTCCCTCCTTCACCTTCTCCTTCTTGTTCTCCCTCCTTCACCTTCTCCTTCTTGTTCTCCCTCCTTCACGTTGTTGTTGTTGTTGTTGTCGTTGTTGTCATCGTCGTCGTCGTCCTTATCGTTATCATGGTTATTCAGAGGTCAGCGTAGGCTTGAAAGACTTTAAATGTCAAGAACATTTTTGTGGACGCGCTTCATCCACTCTCAAACAGACTGTACTGATCGTTGCATTGCAGAAGTATGGAGACCTGCCTAGTCATTTTTTTTATTTCGCAAATGACAAGCCTGCATATAAATGCGGAGAAGGACCACGCCAAGACATTCAGCAGCCGCAAATAGAAATCGATAATTCATTACCTGCAAAAATAGATATAGCATGCCGTCCTCAAAATAATCAATTCGCGGAGTATCTCGGGAATATTTTCCTTAAGGCACCAGATTGATTTATTCACTTTTATTCTGGCAGCAACGTGCAACTGGCGTGACAGTATAGTTTCAGCTGTTGCTTCGCTGCCGTTTCCGCAAGCTGTCCAAGTAGCGCACGACTTCGGGAAAAATATGATGCCACATATTTTTAATGCTTTCAGCGTGTTACAGTAAAACAGTATTTCATTATGGCAGACGACACCGAAACGGTCACCACCGGCTTTGGCTGTACAATGCTTCAACCATTTCGCGTGAAGGCCAAGAAATGATCCGCTGCGGATCCGCCATTCAATCGTCTATGATAGAAAGAATAACCTGAAGAAAACCGGGCACATGTCTCCCGTAACAGTTGGATAAAGCTTTGTGTTCTTTGAGATGACAGTCTGGACAAGTTAGACGTCTATAGTAGTTCTGCGGAAACCCACAAGGTGGAGAGAAGTAATGAATAAAGGGAAAATCGGCCATCCACCCGTTCGTAGCAATTGCTACAAAGGAAACCCATACGGGTTCCTCGAAAGAAAGCCTCAGAGCTGAATGAAGAAAAATTCGTCCTGGTCCGGGACGTTGTATTACACGTCGTCTTGGTCCGGGAAGTTAGTATTACATTTTGAACCTATGTTATAGCAGCAAACAAAAAAGGACAAAACGCGCGCGCTGTTAACAAACACAGTGCATTTGTTTCGTCTCTTTCTTTTTGGTGCGCTGATATACATTCCCAGCTTCTGCACTATCTAGCTACAACAGCTTCGCAGTTACAACAGTTCAGGTTTCAGTCTCGCAGCTACAAAAGCTTTGTCCGCACAGTGTATGAAACACTGGGAAGCACAAGTAGCATGCTAGACCATGACGTTGTGGGCCTTAACTCGGCTTTTGGGCACTGTACAGGTCAATATCCTACTTCATTTACTATCCTTCAAGCGACATACTTTGTAGCCTTTTTTGTGTCAACTTTCTGCTCCGCGACAGCGCCGTTGAGGCCCATATCATACAGAGTATGGCAGGTTGTGCAGAGTGCTAAACCTCTATGCCGTACCAAAGAATTTCGTTTTTTAACGTGGCCCTATACTAGGCCCGCAGTCAGATAGATGCTACCTGAGGACACCCCTTTCGAATCGAGCTACTGACAAGTATATGCATATGGTATGGTATGGAGAACTTTATTGGGTCCTGAAGGTCAACCATACGTTGACGCGGGCCGCTCCCACGTTGGGACTGTCAGGCCGAGCCCTTCAGCCACATCGCGGGCCTTCTGGACTGCCCGTAATTGGTCAGAGAGTGATTCACTGTGTAGAATTTGCCGCCACCATTATTGTTCCTTGTCACGGTCTGTGAAGACCGCGGGGCACTGCCAAAGCATGTGGTCAATAGTAATGATGCTATTGCACTTATTACAGTTGGTTTGAATTTCCCTCTCCGGATAGATCCTGTTAATAAAATATGGACTTGGGTATGTTCTTGTCTGTAGCAAACGTAATGTGACCGCTTGGGCTCTGCAAAGCTTACCGTGTGGCAATGGGTATTCCCTTCTGCTTAAATAATAATGCTTCGTGATTTCGTTATATGTTAATAATCGGTCCCTGTGTTCCCCGGGTGAAGTGTAAGTTGCTCGGTCTTGAAGAGCACGGCTAGAAAGTCCTCGTGCTGCTTCATTTGCCACTTCATTGAGGTTTCTCCGAGCTCCGTCCACCACCCCCAGATGTGCAGGAAACCAGCGGATTTCGATCCTCTCACTCTTGACCTTCTCTAATAATTTTGTTGCTATCCGTGTCACATATCCGTTGGTAAAGTTGCGTATGGCTGTTCTAGAGTCGCTGTAAATATGTGTCCACCGATTAGTCCGGATGGCTAAGGCGATTGCTACTTGTTCTGCTAATGTGGGGTCCTTGGTATAGACGGTGATGGCATCCTGTATGTTACCTTGAGTGTCTACGACAACGGAGGTATACGCATCCTTATTTTTAACCCAGGCAGCGTCAACGAACACCGCCTGCTGCTTATGTTGATCTATGTCTTGAAGGAGTGCCTTCGCCTTTGCCTTCCGTCTCTCGAGGTTATGTGTCGGGTGCATGTTCCTAGGGAACGGGGTCGTCTTTATTGTTTCTCGTAGTTCCGCTTGCAATTGTGTTAATAATTCTCCTTCATTGGTGTGGTTGTTAATTTCTACGCCAATTTCTTCAAGTAGCGCCCTCCCAGGGCGTGTCCCCATTAGTCTCTCCTGGTGGGCCACCTGTTGAGCCTCAGCTATCTCCTCTAGTGTGTTATGCAGCCCTAGGCGCAATAAGCTATCATTGGCCGTGCTGATGGGAAGTCCTAGTGCAGTCTTTATAAGTCGTCTGATTAAAGCGTTTAGCTTGATCTTATCAGCCTGTGTCCATTGTAGCATGCCAGCCACGTACGAGAAGTGGCAAAAGGCGAATGCATGTACCAATCTTATGGCACTGTCTTCTCCTAGCCCCTTATGCTTGTTGGTAACTCTACGCAGAAGCCTAATGACTTCTTCTGACTTGTTAGAGATGTATTCTATCATCCTGCAATTAGATCCGTTCGCTTGCAGGAGAAGTCCTAACACTCTAATAGTCTCCACCTGCCTGATTGGTTCTCCATTCTTGGCGCATATGTCAATGCGGGGTTCTTCCTCTGGGATATATCCGTTCGGCCTGCGCCCACGCTTACTGCTCCGTAATACCAATAGTTCTAATTTTTTAGCAGAGCAGTTCAGTGCCATACCCTCAAGTGTTGTTTCTACCACATAAATGCTTTCCTGTAGTTTGATCTCTGTTTGTCCCATATTACCTTCGGCACTCCAGATTGTTACATCATCTGCATATATAGCAAAGTGGATACCCTCAATCTGCGCGAGACCTCGAGCCACTTTTGACATTGCCAAATTAAATAACATGGGAGATAGGACAGACCCTTGTGGTGTCCCACGATTCCCAAGTTCCAGGGTTGTCGATTGGCGTTCGCCTAACCTGAGACAAGCAGAACGGCCACCGAGAAAGGCTTTGACTATATTGTGCAATCGCTTACCCAATCCCATCTCCGAGAGGATATCCAATATGGCCCTGTGCTTGATGCGATCAAAGGCCTTTTCTACATCTAGGCCTAGAAGAGCTCTCGTATGTAGCGGGCTAGCAAGAATAAGGTGATGCTTGATTAAAAGCATTGCATCTTGAGTCGAAAGTCCAGGACGGAAACCGATCAGGTTATGCGGAAGAACATTTCTGTTTTCTACATACTTAGTCAGTCTATTGAGTATGACATGCTCCATGGTTTTACCCAGACATGATGTTAATGATATGGGTCTTAGGTTATCTAGATTGAGTTGCTTGCCTGGTATGGGAATAAGAATTGTGTTAGCAATTCTCCATTCCTTCGGATAATCACCGTTTTTCCAGAGTTCGTTGAAATACTCTGTTAAATATTTTATGGAATGATCGTCCAAATTTTTCAACAGCCTATTGGAAATGCCATCTGGACCGGCAGCAGATCTACTGTTGAGGTCGTACAGGGCTGCACGAACTTCGCTTTCTGTGAAATCTTGAACCATAGGCTCACAGTCTTCCCCTGTATATTCAGGCAGGTCTGTACTCTCATCGCTATCCTTAAGTGGTAAATACCTAGCTGCGAGCCGATCCAGAATGGCCTCCTCCGTTGTGTCCTGACTCTCACGATGGACGAGTCGTGCTACTGCTGTTCTCCTATTAGATTTCGTGTCGTTCTCATGAAGAAAATGTCTAAGTAAGTTCCAATTCCCACCACGTCTGATTCGACCATCTATGGAATTACAAAGCTCATCCCATTGTTGTTTCTGTAAATTTCTGGAGTGTTCTTCAATCTCCCTATTTAACAATGCTATGCGCTTCCTGAGTCTCCTGTTCAGCCGTTGCGTTTTCCATCTATTTAACATAGATTGTTTCGCTTCAATCAAGTGCGCCAGCCTACTGTCCATGATTTCGATATCCTCCTCTGTGGTAATATCCTTCGTTGCCGCCTTTACATCTTCCCTGAGCTGAGTGGTCCAAGTTTGGAGTGTTTTCTTTTGTCCTGCCTCTGTCTCAGCTCTGCTTTTCCTTGCTTTCCGAAAAAGATCCCAGTCAATGTAGTTAAAGTGCTTTATCTCATTACTTGGTGTTTCCAATAGTATTTGTAATATGTAATGATCACTACCCAGGTCAATATTGGAGTTATTCCGGCCAGCGTTCGCTAAGTTTGATACAAAAGTAAGGCCTGGGGTGGAGTCCCTGCATGTAGATGTACCACACCTAGTGGGATAAGCTGGGTCTGTGATGAGGGAGAGATTAAGATCTGTAGCTAGGTGCCAGAGTCCATCCCCTTTCTTAGTATTCCAGCGATATCCCCAGGTTTGATGTGGGGCGTTGAAATCCCCTCCAATAATGAGTGGAGCGTGCTTAGTAACAGCCATAGTCTTATTAAGAAGTGCCCTGAAACTATGTTTCATGTCGCTAGGGCTGCTATAAACATTAAGACAAAAGAGGCTTTGCGGTTTGCTTCTATTCCTTTTCAAAATTATTTCCACTAGTAAGTATTCTAATTTGTTTAGTCCAAGGCGCAAATCATGTTCTATGTAAGGTATTTTCTTATCTACGAGCGTGGCTAACCCCCTACCCGGCTCTTTGCCCCTGCATGTCGCTTTGCATCCGGATAGGCTGATCTCATCCGCCAAGGTTTCCTGCAGCATAATTATTTTCGGTTTGTCTGGAGAGGTTTTTATTAACTGCATAAGAGGTGCTTTTTTGTGATAAAATCCTCGGCAATTCCATTGCCACACGGTAAAGCTCCCCCTGCTAGCCATTGCTTATAGAACCCGCCTTACTGCTACCCGCTAGAGTACGCTTCGTAGAACCCCCCGACACGCCAGGGAGCGATCTGACGCTTTCTGCTTCTGAGGGTAGGTATTCGTCGTCATCGCCCTGTGCTTCTACTTTGGTGAGCCTCTTTTCAGCCGTCAGTCTCCATTTCCATAACTTATCAACTTTGAAGGTAGCTTAGAGATGCCATTATCTATGGCATCTCTAAGTTGTTTAATCGCCTCCTTGATCTCTTCCAAAGCAGAGCACACTGTCGTTTCTACTGGGCTTATTGCCCGCTTCTTTGGAGCTGGTGTGTTTTCTTCATCCTGGCTGTTGTCATTATTCACCGGTTTGGCTATTGCTACTTTTGTGGAGTTAGTCTGCGAGTTCTTGCGAAGTTCTACAACCTGCTTAGTAAGTTCTTCATTTGCCTTTCTCAGATACGTTACTTCTTTAATTAGCTGTTCTACCCTGGCATCATTATCTCCGACCAGCCGCTCCGCACCGCTCTCCGCAGCCCTCACAGTACCTTTCACTTTGTCGGCCCAGGTTGTTCCAGATGTCGTCTTGTCGCCAGGCGTCTGCCCTCCTCCTTCGAAGCGCACCTGCACTTCGCGTGATCTGGAGCGGCTTCTGCCCTTCGACGGCGAGCGGCGTCTTGACCGTGTCGGGCTCCTTGAGCACGTGCGCCCCCTGGTGCCCGTTTGGGCATCCCATTGCAGCTGTGCTGATGTCGCCTCCGATGCAGATCTGTTGCGTTCTCGTCGTCGAACTCGTACCACGTATGGAATTTGGTACCGCTGTCGGCAAGTCTTGTCCCCAGTTGGGTGGCCCCTCCACAGAATTTGCACTTAGGCACACACATGTGATTGTCCTCCGGGTTTTGAGTTCCACATCCTCTGCACTGTACCACGTCCGGTGTTGGACATACATCTGATCGATGTCCAATCTTTCCGCAGGCATAGCAGACATCAAACTGCTTCCTATACAGGTAGCACTTTACCAGGGTCGACCCGTATCTTACATAATTGGGTACCTTGAGCCCATCAAACAGAACAATAACCGAACCCGTGGACTTAATACGTTTGGCTGCCAATGCCAGTGGGTTAAAGTCATGCACAATGTTCTTCGTTATCGTGGCCTGATTGTCTCTGAGGTCAACTCTCCGAATCACTCCTTTACACGTGGTATGCGGAGCTGTCTCGTAGGCGTTCACTTCGTATTCGGTTTCCACTATAATGATTGACCTGATTCGCACATACCTGGCAGCATGACTGGGATCTGGTGTACTAACCACCACGATGCTTTGCGTGAAGTTAGGGCAAACGACATCCTCTCGGGCTTGTTGCGGAGTCAGGCCCGATGCTTCAATAACCGCCACGCCTATCGCTGTGGTGCTCACTTTGCTCAAGTTGAGACCTCCTCGTGGGCGGATGATGATTTTGCTGTGCTCCTCGGGCAATTGGGGCATCCTTGATGCCTTGACAATCCGGTTTTTGAACATAGTGGTTGTAGGTCCCTTGTTCTTGCTGCTGTTGCCTTGCTCTCGCTGGCTCTGCGGCGATGTTTTCCCATCGCCAGTAATCCTTGTGGTGGAGCGAAATTTTCGGCTTGTCACAATTTGCCAACCTAGATCTTCCTCATTCTCTTCTAATCCGGTAGCGTCTTCATCTTCCATGCGCGTTTCCGCCATCGCGGCACGGCGGGGCCAGTAGGCCTACTTGGGTCTTGCACCAAGAAAGGCCAGTAACAGTCCAAAAATGAAAGTCCCACCTTAAAGAAAGGTGTCCGCAAATTCCCGGTGACTTCACAAATCCAGTGATGTGCTTGAATCCGTGATGGTGGCAAAGAAGGCTGCACAAACATTCAAAAACGACGGAGCCGATGTGAGGGACGTCCGCACCTCGGCTTCTTCTTCTTCTCTCACGTCAAGTATATGCATAGCTATACCTATTTTTCAGCTACCACCTACTCTATGTTCGGGTAGTGTGTCTAGTTGACTTCCCTGCCTTTGCTTTTATTTTTCTTCATTTTCATTTCGTTGTGAAGAACTTTTCTTCTGTTGAAACAACGTTGAAACAAGCTTTACCACGGCGCTTACGATACAAAGGTCTAGAGCGCTACACAGCGACTCGCGTGGAATGCGGATTAACTTGTCATGCTTCCGCCTTATATTGCTGCGTATATCTCTTATCAGCAACCCTCCTTTCAAGCAGTGCCACAAGCCACATCCATCCACACTTTTCTAATACGGCAAGCTCGAACCTGCATACTGTATTGCGAGACTTCTTTTATTATTATTATTATTATTATTATTATTATTATTATTATTATTATTATTATTATTATTATTATTATTATTATTATTATTATTATTATCATTATTATCATTATTATCATTATTATTATTATTATTATTATTATTATTATTATTATTATTATTATTATTATTATTATTATTATTATTATTATTATTATTATTCCGACGGTGTCAGCGTGAATATGTCGTGCATCGCACTACAGTCAGCAATACGCAGTCTCAAGCCGGCAACTTCTCTGCTTTTCTGCGTCTCTTGTCGCAAATGTGCAGCACTGCAGCGAAGGGCGAATCAGACGCGGCCCCTTTGTGAATTCCAAATCAGTGCCACGCGCACGCTGCGGTTCGAGAACCTTTCGATGCGCAATGTCGCATCAATCTGTCGCACTATTCCCATTTGAAATTCTGAGTATAGGGCTGCGTCCGTGCTTCAGTAACGCAGTGTGCTGTACTCTAACTTGCACAGCATAGATGCGAAAGTCAACATGGCACGCGCGTTGTCTTTCACGCTGGCTCGATGTGCAATGTCCACATCGAAGTCGATGAGATATGATGGAAACTGGTTCAACATGTTTCTGACAGGTTCGATGCCGGAAGTCCTTTCACCGTTCATGTCCCTACTGAAAACAACGTTTACCTCCAGCAATGTATTTACGTTTACTCTTGCTTTTATATTCGTTTTAGGTGGAGTACTGCAGCATCCTCCACACCAGATACCGAAACGTCATCCTTATCATTGTCATCATCATCAGCCTGGCTACGCCTACTGCAGGGCAAAGGCCTCTCCCATGCTTCTCCAACTACCCCGGTCATGTGCTAATTGTGGCCATGTTGTGCCTACAAACTTCTTAATCTCCTCCGCCCACCTAACTTTCTGCCACCCTCTGCTACGCTTCCCTTCTCTTGTAATCCAGTCCGTAACCCTTAATGACCATCGGTCATCTTCCCTCCTGATTACATGCCCTGCCCATGTCCCCATTTCTTTTTCTTGATTTCAACTAAAATGTCATTAACTCCCGTTTGTTCCCTCACCCAATCTGCTCTCTTCTTATCCCCTTAACGTTACACCCATCATTCTTCTTTCCACAGGTCGTTGTATCGTCCTCAATTTAAGTAGAACCCCTTTTCGTAAGCCTCCAGGTTTCTGCTCCGTAGGTGAGTACTGGTAAAATACAGCTGTTATGCACTTTTATCTTGAGGGATAATGGCAACCTGCTGTTCATGATCTAAGAATGCCTGCCAAACACACCCCAGCCCCCATTATTATTCTTCTAATTATTTCAGTCTCATGATCCGAATCCGCGGTCACTATCTGCCCTAAGTAGATGCATTCCCCTTACCACTTGCAGTGCCTCACTACCTATCGTAAGCTGCTGTTCTCTTCCCGAGACTGTTAAACATTACTTTAGTTTTCTGCAGAAAACTAAAGATACTGCAACGTACGGTGTAATTAATAAAATTGCTGTTAATAAAATTTAGCATGAACTGGTTATTCCTGGTTCTTTCAATTTTCTTATATTTATAGCGTTGTACGTAATAATTACCTGAGCAAAATTACCCAGCTTAAAAGAAAATTTAAGTAGCATTTAATTCTTCTTCCAGCCTGTAGCTGAGATTTTGCAGTTTGTTTAATCCTTACATGCAGGTCAGTATACCACGAACTAAGTACCCACTCTGAAAAGGCATACGTAAAATAAGGGTTCCTTGAAACTTGCAGAGACCGATAACTGTTTATTTAGATCATCGTAAGGAACTTTCGCGACGTCAGATCCCCATCGCATAAAGATCTTTCCTCACTGCACTCGTTCGAGTACGATTTCGCTCTGTCCGAACCTTACCACCCTAACCTAAACTAACTTACCAACGTAAGCCTTATTACATCTCTAATTATTTAGGCTGACCTAGTGTTCGCGCTGTCTCCAAGGCGGCGTATTAAGCTTACGGTGCGCCGACTGCTCGTAGTTTATCAATAAAAAAAAACGCAAGCGATCATGTGGGACACCTTCTCAGCATTGCTTCATCGAACATCGCTTCTATACGTCTTTCGGTGCTTTGGTTTAGTTCGCAGTGTTCGCAAGTATTGATGAGCTTGTCATCAGGGCTGATCAAGCCTTTCCTGTTGTTCGCCCAACGTACTGAGTACGCGCAGGTGCTGTTAACGGTGGAAGGAGGGCGTCAGAGCCAGTGCAAAATGTGGCGGATGCATAATGCTTTCGAAAAGGTCGAAAAGCACTGCGGCTAAGCGTCGTTTTCTGCCTGGTCATCACGTAAATGAAAGATTTGTAACTTTGGTTGGCTGGCGGTCTGTGCTCTCAGAAGAATAATGCAAAGGCAGGGAACAGTGCTGTTACTGTTTCTCATATCTAAACGCCCTTTTTGATTTTGATTTTCAGACATGCCCAGAGACGTTCTTACATATAACTGGCTGTTCCAGCAACGCTCACGTGAGCCTTTTGCCAGCTAAATTAAACTGCGGGGCTTTACCTGCCAGGAATACGATCTGATTATGATGAACACCGTAGTGGGGAACTTCAGAACAATTTTTTTAGCACACTAATTTCATTACCGTGCTCCCAACGCACGGCACACGAGCATTCTTGGCCGCCGAGGAGGGTATCAAACCGGCGACCTCGAGCTCAGCAGCGCGACTGCATTGCAACTGTACACCGCGGCATGTAGCTTTGTTGTTCTCTGCGATGGCGATAGCGAATTCGCAGTTGATGTGGTTGATGTAAATACGCGAATAAGAAAAAAAGACTAAAGAAAGAAAGAGTTTTTGCCCACTCATCAGAATTTCTCCGTGCGTAACAGTGCTTCGTCACACGTTGTAGTTGCTGTCAAATAAGGCCAAATAATATTTGCAACTGCTATTCATGACCAGCTAACAAACGTCATTTGCGACTGCCCCGCAACATGCCGAATACGCACGTGCGCAGCATATGATATTATCCGGTGCATATCTGCCCACACGATACTTGCAAAATTTTTTGTTAATCGGTGGAAAACATAAATCGACAAATGACTGTTTCACTCGGCTTTGTTACACTGGGTTGAAAAGCGCTGTAGAACCCAGGGTGTTTTAACGCAGATACTTTTTTGGACAAAACTCTGCCGCAAGTTTACGTTTATCTTTCCCAGTTTTTTTTTTTATTTATTTATTAACAAGTACCGTCTTCTTTAGTGCTTCGTTTGGCACGCCACACAATATGTGCATTGTTTGGCTACTGACCAAAGATTACTATCGTTGTCGCTGGTAAATAGAAAACAGTAAAGTGATAGGTATCCCCGGAAATTTCTTATTACCAAACGTGTCATAAATTCAACGATTCCTTCCCCAATCCCTGCTGCATTCACTGTATACTTTTGATGTCTCAGCTAAAGTCACCTGAAAGGGATAAATTGTCAGCAAATGTTGGCAGCAGCTTCATTCTACAGTAGGTCGAATGAGAATTATTCTCTTTCATAAGATCTTCTGCAATAGACGGATTTCTTTATGACTATTTCGCAATATCTGAATTGTTTATTATATTTGTCTAGTTCCTCTTTTGTATGGTCACGTTACTCTAGAAAAATATCTCTGAAATGGCGTTGTCTTGGGTACACGCAAAGCCCCGATCGAGAGAATAAGTGTGTACAAGTTCAGGTAAGCGCAATAATAAACGACATTGGGCCCACGACAAATTCCGGCGGGTGTAAAATGGCGATCAATAGTACACGCGCCTGCGAGACTCACCGATCGGAAAGGAAGTGGCTTACGCGCGGTGATTTATGGCACTCACGTTCCGGACACGGTGATCACTGTTTGCACAGCACCGGACGTTGTCCTGCCGGAGCTGACCGAACGGAAGCGAGAAGAAAATGTACAAGTGCAAATGGCGCTAGAAAGTAGGTGCAGCGCGTTCGCGTGGCAAACAATGGCAAACACAAAGTAAAAACGTTAAAAGACCAGCGCACAGTGTGGACACAAAGGACACCAGGCCATTCCCCGACTATGCCCCGCATGACAGTTCAACGATCACCGGATTTGGGGGACAAAAACAGCAGTGAGGTGGAAAGATGACGGGCGATTCGGGAAACTGTGTTCAGAATTTGAGGCACCAGCTCGGAACACAGGGCTGTGCGTCGGTGGAAAGTGTATACCGAGGGCAACAGGCGGGCCATGTGTTGCTGAAACATACTCGCAGAGGTACAATGAACTGTCGATTTCCTCCTCATAATATCTACACACACATGTATTTCCGTACATTGGTGAAACAAAGACCTCTTCGTCTTTCACGTTGCGACAAACAGAAGTGCGAAAAAATGGTCGAAGAGGAATTAAGAGAAAAAGAAAAAAACAGAACTCGTAATTTTCTCCTCAACATTGCGTGGAAATGCGGCGTTAGCAGGAGCCCTCGATGGTATATTGCGATATTCACGATTTTCTACGTTTCGCCGACAAGCTCCTTTCTTCGCTAAGCCTCCGCTGGTGATTTGTGTGGAGCCTACCTCACGGAGCCTTGCGACAAAAGGATTTCGATATTTAGTACAGCAAAAAGGCAGTAAATTATTTCCTGAAATGGTGGCTATTTTAATCAGCTGTAAACTGGGAGTGAACAAGAAAAGGCCTCAGTCTGGAGCCCATGTTTCGACACGGCTGCTTGCCTTCGTTTTTATCAGAAAAGTTCTTATGACAAAACGATAGCACTAAATGCTGGGGCCTTTCTCACTCGCTCAAGGTCGATTCCTTCAAGAGGCCATCTTACTGTGATTGGTTCGTCCCATCTCTCAATGGACGCCGTCCATTTAGGACCGGTAGTCTGATTGGTCCGTTCACATGCCTCAAGAATGTGGGCCCTGTGGAGCTCATGCGTGCTGTAGGTCAAAAGAAATGCGCAGCCGTGCCGTTTGCGAAATGTCATAGTTCGCAAGTCCGGTAATGAGCCAGTCACGTGTCAGTGGTTAACATGCCAGCGGTTCGAATCCTGTTGCGGAGCAGTTTTCTGAGAACATTTCCATTGATGCACGTTACCGATGCGCAAACGAATTATATTTCCATACTCCGCTAACGCTGCCAAAGCACAACTGTCTCCTTCAAATGTAACAAAAAAAGAAAGAAAGGAGAAAGTCAGGTGACTACCTGTTCAGAAGTTACGTTCACTCAGCGCTACATCGACTCATTGCCTATCGCCTACTGGGTACTACTGTTGTTACACAACACTTTCGTGTGGTACTACCTCTTTCTTCAATATACCGCCCCTTGTGCCGTGATATATAAGCTTACGTTTACGTGTGTCTCCGGTCTCCACTTCCATTTGCAATAACGGCCGAGGCGCAATTCCCTGCTTTCGTAACTTCTACGCATTGGGCTCAGCTGCGCACTATGCAGTGGCAACATCTGCGATATAGGATAGAGCCAGGTAACTCGAGCTACTTCCACTTCCAACTTCCGTTCGCTGTAGTTGACTTTATTCATATACAAATTGGGCTGCGTAGTGAAATGGGAAGCTCATCGAGAAAAAAATTATTCGGAATCTGCGGCTCTATTTACGATAAACTTAAGCATGCCTCATCTAGAGGAGTGTTTAAGCAAGTTTGGTGTCCGAACCAATTGGCGCTTCTTCCATCATGCCTATCTCACGCGTATTTCAGCCCTCCATTAGCATTTCCTCGCCTTTGTTTACTGCCCGGTGAAAGCTGGAACTAATACCGGCATTGCTTATGCTAAGTGACCCGCAAAGTCCAGGAGTCAAAGGAAGAGGAAGTGCCGAAGCACTTTATCAGAATTTACAGGACCGCTGACACCAGACTGTGGTGTCTGCCACCCGCTGTTTGCTTCATTTGAAAATTTAAGCGGGGAAAGAGGAGAGCTTTCGCTCCAAAACCTAACTCCAAATGTACGTCTCGAACATCGATAATGTTAGGAATATCGGAAGCTTCTGACTTAGGCCGCGTAAGAGAGCAGACTCCGGAAAACAAAAACAAAAAAGAAGCAGGGACAGTAGCGAGTGTTCAGTCGCCTTTGTTCACCTTTGTTCATTTTTATATCTTCATGCGACATTAAAACACTTACCTGTCTTTCCCTCTGGTATTTGGTATTCTTTAGCCGACAGAGTCGAGATTGAAGAAAAACCGGCACGTTCGTCATTATGTGCGATCAATGAGGTCTCGTAGCCATTTACAATTTCACCGCCGCTTCAAAAGCAGATATCGACCTTGACCGAAACCATTTCTCTTCTACTCACTGTAAAGAACAGTTTCCAATAGTCGGGCTTCTTTGCTTAACAAAAGCTTGTAACGACCACGCAGGTTTCCCTATCGAGCTCTTTGCCTTTTTCGGTAGCAGTCGTCAACGTCACGAAATTCTATTCTTCAACCACTATGGATTTCCATTAAGCAGCGAATAGAAAAAAAGCACTAAGTGTCTCAGAGCGAGACCTCAAGTAATCCCTGAAAATTGTGCGGTAGAGAGGCCAATTTTCTTTGACAAAATAATCACGTCGACGAACTTGGGAAACATATTTTCCATTCTCGCTGAATACGTAACTAAAAAAAATTTTAAATAACTAATATAGGTCACACATTGTAATTGAGAAATTGAAGTTGGTCACTGGATGAAGGACACGACTAAAAGGGGTTTTTCTGCTAACCTAACGTAATAGATAGGACTTGATGTTACGTTTAATTTTGTGCTACAAAGGAAGAAAAAGAGCGAGAAAGAGACAAAAGCAAGAAAGTTATCCAGCTCGGATTAACCGAATATGTTTAATCAGGTCGGTTAACAAGATCCTGTTTGTTACGCTGCGTTTGATGTTGGAGAGAGGGAAGTAGAAAAATAAAGTGGAGCGAGACAAAGACACACAGCACAGATACACTTTCACAGCCGGTCATGATCACAGCCCAATATGCTGCTATTGTGCGCTGAATCCCATGCTGCACTATGAACACCCATTAAAGCTAAATCCATTTGTGTTGGTTTGTTTTCCCTTAGGAATTGTAGCAGTACCTTCGTCGCCCTCTGCTGCGATGGCTTATGAGGCAGGCATTTCGAAATGATTTATTCTTTTGCGTGCGAACAGTGGGACAAAACTCTGAGGCGCAACAATGCTCATCGTGGTGCAACCTTCGCATTATGCCTGCGATGTTCGGTGCATCGAACGCGTAATGCGACGACGGGGGATCGTTCCCCATCTGCGGCAAGTTGTTTTTTCGTCCGCTTTCTTCGCCATTAATTTATTATTTCTTTAACTCAGTTGGTAAGTACAAGTAATTTCCCCTATCTTTTCCTTAGTGTCTTTGTTGGCTTCATGAGTATGTAGCTGATGTTTTATTCGTCCTGTCTATGGCATCGAACAAAGTCAAGGATTGTCAAGACGGGAAGAACAAATAAGGCAGCGGCCACTCTCAGAACGCAGAGAAATTACTTGTCATGGAGAAATGTAGTGCGACATGCGACGCGACTACTGCCAGCCACTGGAAGAGATCTACCTCTTTCCATCGTTCTAGTTGCCTTTGCAAACACTTTCCCTCGTGCGCCACATCTATATTACGCTGAGTGGAATAAGCCAACCGTGATTACTAAATGTACGTGCGGGATGCGGAGTTCTTGCAGCCCTGTGTTGTTTTATATTTGCATGAGCCCCTTAAATCCTGCCCTCAATTCCTATTTTCCCTTTGACGTAAACACAAGTTCCTCCCAGCGCAATCTGTCAGACCTTAGCAGTGAGCATTTCTAGATCTCCGACGTGTATACAGCACTTTTGAATAAAATTGAGCGTGCATGACCTCGCTTTAGTGCGATAGCATTGAACGTCTGAATGCAAAAGTTTGCTCACAGGGAGAGTCACAAGGGGAGAGAAATTTGGCATTTCAATAACACAGAGTGCTCCGCAGACGTCGGTACTTGCGCTTAGCGTATACCTTGCTCGAGCTACACAAGAGTCAATCGTCGAAAGTGCGAAACTAACGGTGAACAGACGAACAGTATTAGCGTACATGCTTTCACGAAACAGTAATCGGAGGTAAAAGCGAGATCTCCGTTTCGATGTAAGCTGGCTGTGCTGCCTTTGGTGTTACCGTTCGGAAACTTTGAGTTGTCGAGTACTGTTGATCGCCTCTCATTAGATTTGTGGGTTGGTTAACTCTGCGCTAATGTTTCGCCCTATAAGGACGTGAGCCGTTGGTAAACAGTGAACAAGTCGCCATATGTGTGTGCATCAAATTATGTTGTAAATCGAGAACAGATAAATATTACTTGAGCCCTGCATTCAAATGTGTCTCGATAAAGAAAGCTGTATTAAACATCTGCGTACACATCTCGCGACGCTGGTCGGAAGGCGTGCCACTGCATTGGTGGTTTGTGCACTGGCTGTATACGCATACGCGTATACCGGTTGTATAAAATAAAGCTACGATGTACCTACTTCAATGAGAGCACTCATTCCAGTTTCAAGTCTCACCCTTCAAAAGCATCGTCTCCTCTCCGCCGTGTGAGGAATAGCCCTAGGGTTAGCCCCGTCGTACTTATACGCGATTCCTACGTCATATGTGCTCCTAAGCGCCGTTCAACTTCTTGAATAGAACGAACGCTTTTCCTATCGGCTGAGTCGTTGCGGAATGGTAGTGTATAAGCGTTTGACATGCGTTTGAGAAACGATAACATCAATTCGCCAAGAGCTAAAACTTGGTTTGCTGTTCTAGATTGGTTCAGCTATTAGTATTATGATATCTGCAGTGCCACAAAGATGCGGCTCCCATAGCTGTGGAAACGTTGTTCTTTCGGTGGAAAGAAGTCTATTGAAAACTGACGGAGTCTGATTCACCTGCGGCAACACCTTCGCAGTTGGGCCTGTGAAAAAGCGAAACATACTTTTTTTTTAAGGAGAAGGGGGAGGGTGGGCATAGCTAGAGAGGGGGATGGGCAGGCCGCATACTAACACAAAAGATTTGTTTGTTTGTGATACCCTCAAGGGTATCACAAACCCCGCTCCTTCCTATACCGACGCTTAAAGAGCGACGTTCCATACGCCGGGAGGCAGTTGACCTTCACTGTATGTACTTTATGAAACAAGCAGCATGGTGAAATAAAATGTCTTAAAAAGAAAAGCAAACGCGAAATTATTCTAGTGGTCACGCTCGTTTGTGTCTCGGGTGACATCAATTATGCACTGCGAACTCGTGCCATCTAGATCTACGACCAGCCCACGGCTGCACCTCCCACGAGGTCTTCACTCGGCGGGGGCGGGAGAAAGCGGTGCCCACGCGTCCGTAGGCGCCAAAGCGCTGTGTGTGGGTGTCCAAAAGGTTTTTTTTTTTTTCAATAGTTGCTAAGCTGGGGCTTTGATGGCACAAGGGAACCTGTCGGTTTGCCTCGAAGCTAATCCTGTATTTTTTTTTCTTTTTGTCTTTTGTTTAAGTCCCGCAGGTGCTGCTTAATAAATATCATCTTGTTAAAGAGCCTCGACGTACGCGCGAAACGCCGAAAAAGGCCGCGCGTTGGCGTTGAACTTCGTTGCGGAGGCGTCGTGTTTTCTACGAATCTACGCCGCATATCAATTGCACATCTGTCGACAGTCGGAGCACTTGAAGCAGCGGGAACACGTGATGTCATCTGGGCATGTACTGCGAAACGATCAGCGTAATTAGAGAAAATATCCAAGTGTCTTTCACCTCACAGACATTCATAAATCCGCGCGTACGAGTGTTCATCGTGCGTCAGCGGATATAGTACATGACCACAGTACTGGTAACGATAAACTCAATACGCAGTCCCAGTCTAGTGTTAACGCTCTATGGATATTTTTCTAAAGAAGTTCTTTATTTTTTTTACATGAAGCACAGCGTTAACATTGGGAGAGTGTATTGCTCATCATAAACTACAACCGTATTTTCACACTCGTCACTCATTTTACTAACTCATTTAAAGATAAGAGCGAAAATACTTTGAATTCATAATTGTAGTAACATTCGAACCTCACACTTTTAAATTAAACTTGTGTTTATTCAAATGTTGTAGCAGCAATTATACTATCGAGGAAGATATACTATCGTGAAAGAGTATGTATACTTCAAGAAGGCGTCGGCTTTAATTATATTATGATGAAACATCACCATAGGAACTAACTGTAACTAATACGCGTACTAACACGCCCTAACTCAAATATATTACCTGCACGATGCACCGCCTTCCTGACAAAACTAATTTATCTTCGCGGAAGTGAGCCCTAGCTAGCTCAGATTGATTCGTAACTGGAATGAATTCATGAGCCATGTATAAAAGTGAACGTCCGGAGCTAGCTTCACACGCACAACAATATGCTCAAACAAACATTTCAGTAGCAGGAACGAGCTGGCATTTATTTAAAGGATGAGGTGTCACTGCGTCCGGGCGTACAACGGCCGAGTTGCCTCATGAATATTCCGTCTCTGTATGTACAACATAGGCGAGTGAACAGAAGCCCAGGGACGTAACTAACCAGACTACTCATTAAACCACGTTTAAATACTTTGCTTTCTGCTTCACGACGTGTCCTGTGCATACTTGGCCTCAATCACATGCATTTTACGACAGTGTGAGCTTAGAAAGGAAAGAGCACTAAAGGAAAACCGCACTCCTTCAGTTCGCTTCGCACTGCAGTTCAAAAAAAAATTGTGGGGTTTTACGTGCCAAAACCACTTCCTGATTCCTGAAAAGCAAGTTGCGTCAGTTAGCTCGAAGTACTGGCGTTCTGACCAGCCACAACCTGTCGCTTTACTACCGCAAACTTTGTGTCCTGCCAAATTAAGGACTTGCAAATGACTGAGTTTTTCTTGTGTCTCTCGTCTCTTGTAGCCATTCTAATGCAACTTCAACGAGCCTGTATTTCTTTCCCTCTGTCTTAGCTCATTATGTGCGGTCCCTCTATTCTAGATAACTAGGAGTCTGTAGGCATCCAGAGCTAATTGCCTCCTCTAAAAACACCATTTGTTTGCTATCTGCTCTATTTTTTTTTTTGTAATTGCATGGAAGAGAGAAAAGAAGGCACAGCGCGACTCGATAAAAAGCAAAAATTATTTCCCAAAACATCCACCCTTTTTCTCACCCTAATTGGGCACACATTCTTTACACATTCCTCAGACTTGATTTATCCGAGATGTTTTTTTTTTTTTTTTACTGTCTTCCCCACAGTTCACTTATGTAGCATTTCCAAACAAAGAACGACGAACAGCCACTGGGATAGATGGGTAGTAAACAATCACGAACTAAAGATAATTGTCTTCCAGCAGTGCCGAAGAGTTATCCCTAAAAACAAAAGTTCTCGCGGACCCGGGAGAGCGGAATAACATCGGTTGCGGCCGCAAGACTACGGAGGCAGAAGCTTAATCTTTTGTCATCCCGTAATCTCATTGCCGCTGCCAATGTGCACTTGCTTGGATGGGCAAACACTGGCGAGTCCCCAGCATACAGCCCGGCGAAATGGCTCAGGGGATGTGGCTCGGTCTCTAAGCTTTGATAGGAGGAAGCCTTCCCGCTTCCCATCAGTAGATCAAAGAAAAAAATAGAAAAGTCACAAGTGGTGAATGCAGCAAACGGAAGCGTAGCGGAAAGAACGGCAGTTTCCCTTGCCTCAGGCAGGTTTTCCCTAGGTCTCAGGAGCCGAGAAATAAGAATATGGTAACTTATGAAAGAAGTTCGCTTGTGAATTCGTGCGCTGGGTATACCCGCTAGTACGGTGAAAGGTAGCTTATGGCTCAGCCTTTCACTGTGTACTAAAATCGATCACTTTGGAACCCGTGACGCAACACTTTTCATAAAATTTTTTTATTAATTCAAAGGTAAAATTCAGATTGTAAAACCTCCGTGAGCTTTCAAGTGGGGTTGTCATTTTGTTTGGCTGAAGTGCAGGCTGAGCGCCTTGCTGGCACTGTAGTCATTATGCTCACTGCATATACCTCCTGGTCCGATCTACCCTGGATTGTCAACAGTGCCCGCCGAAGTGGCAGTGATGATCGCCACGTTGTACTCTTCGCCTTTTTTTTTTTTTACTTTCAAGTGCCGTTGCCTGTAAAGGGCCTTCGAATCAGCAGAGCACACTAGTGCGCGCGTAAATTTCACAGGGATCTTGTAGATTGAAAAGAGATATGAATAGACGAGGTGACTGCATAAGAGACTGTACAAACAAAAGAAAATAATTGTGGGATGTAACAATGCATTGCTTCAGAAAACTTTTCCTTCGTTACTGTTTCTTCTTCTTCTACTTTTGTACATTTTTTTATAGCGAAACTGTCAGGAGGAGTTTCAAAAACGGTTTTAGGCAGTGGTGAAGGCTGGCATGCGACGGCGTGGTCGATATCAACCGTAAATGCAACTCAACGTGTGTCGGAGCTGCGACTTTGACTTAAAGCGTAGTGATGCAAAGATCATAATATAAATGTTATACCTTGGTACATCAATATCAAATACGCTACGAATTATATGCGCGATTTGTTTTTGTTCTTGTTTTTCTCATGTCGCTTCATGACAGCTTCACGCTGAAGGCCGCCTTGGAAGTTGTGCGGCCGCAGCGGTGGCAACGGTGAAAGCTGATGGCGCTGCCCAACTATACGCCGCCGGCGTAGGAGACCCGAAGCGTCCATATACGAGCAAGGTGCCGCTGATGAATCGTTATATACAACATATATAATGATATATATTGTATTAATATTACATATAGACAAGCGTCTATCATTACATAGACACTTGTCCCCGCATTCAGAAATACATGTTGATTTGCGGCCCATGCTTTACTTGATCTACTGAATGACGTGACCAGCGCGAACGTGCCCATGATCGCTCATTTCGCTTCCTTCGGCGCGTTCCCGTCGGGCGTCATTTAAACAAAGTCAAGCGAGAGCTTCGAGTTGAGATGCATCTCTGAGTACATCCGCGAGTGCGGGAAGTAGCGGTGCACAGCTTCCCCGCCTTAGGGAGCATCGGTTGCTCAGATTGGCATAGATCTGCGAAGGGTTTTCTTTGGCTCTTCGGCTCGCTTACGTGGTCGCTGGTTAGACTTCTCATCACCGAATCGATGACGTCCACACAAACGGACTGCGCACTCACCGAGTTCCGCGGCGTGTTTGTTGCCGAACGCGGACCATGCGGAAACCATTAGCACTTCGACATTTGCGTGCCGTCGACCTCGGTTACCACTGCAGAAAATTGCTGGCTAAGGACTCTGTTCTCTACGGAATTACGAAAGGAAACAGTAAACGCTACCTGAACGGCCTCACTGCAACAAACGTACGTGCACCTTCAAGCGGAACATTTCTGTAATAAAGCGAATAGATTTCTTAAAGCCATTCGGCTGTACCACTTGCATTAACGGTAGTCATCGATGGTTTCTGCACAATATATCTTGTTTGCCGACTCATGATGGTTTCAGAATGTATATATATCCCAACATGGGCGTTGGATCTTTTAAATTTTCTGTGGTCTAATAGAATAAAAAAGTCTGGCTTGCTCTTTTCAATTATTGTACAAGCATTAAAAAGCACTCTAGGAAGAAGACACTCGGTGCGTCAAATATTTTGACTTTTCGGCTGGCGTTTGAGAAATATTCCTACAATAACCGCACAAATACCTGTAGCGCCAATTGTGGTACTGCAAAATGTAGTTTGTGAAGAAAGTCCCGCGCTGCTGTACCTTTAACATTTTAAGGATTGCATCCTTTCAGAAACTACAGCAAAGGGAAATGCGTTAACTTTTCGCAAGTGATTCATTGTTTCCGCATACTATGGATTTCCATACTCCGTAGAACCGCAGGCGCCGTACGAGAACCGCAGGCGCCGCAGTAGACGCCTTTGGCAGGCGCCACGGCGGCAACGCGTCCCTATAGGGACGCGTTGCCGGCGCTCGTATGTCTTGAAAGCAATCTTCGACGTGACCAAAGCGTGGGCCCACGCGGGCCCACGCCGGCCTCATCTTCAAGACGTTCTGCGATGTGGGCAGAGTGTGCGTAGTGCCGGTAGCTTCGTATACGCTGTGCTTTTGACGTTTCGTCCGCGTTTAAGCGACAGATGCAAGGAGGTCAATTGGCTAGCGGCTGCTGCCGCGATTCCTAATTCCACCATTTTCACAGACAGTTTCCGCTGTCATTGGGCGAAATGTGTTCATGTTTACCTGTTCGCGCGTGACACCGCGCTAGTTAATTTAGTTAAAACACGTTGACGGGCTAGTTGGCTTGAATCCATGATAGAATGGGCAAGCGCGACTGAACAAGGACATAGAAAGAAGCAGACAGGCAAAGAGAGCGTTGTCTGTGTGTCTATTTCTTTCACGCTCACACATTTTATTATTGTTAATATAGTCAGTAAGCGAATGTTTACAAGTTTATACGACAGATAAAATTACTATCCTTACTTCGTAAAGCTATCTACTAATTTGCTATCCCAATCGGTACTTCTCCTTTCAGGCGGAACCATGCGGAAATGCGAATGGCTCTGCGATTTTTTTTTTATATAGGCTCAGTATTGAAGGAAAGACGTTTTGACCCTTAGAAACAAATATATTGCTGTATACGACTGCTAATTCGTTGTTTTCGCTCATTTTGATTTTTGTTGTAGCTCTTGTCAGCGATCTTTCCTTTTGGGGGGGGGAGGGCAGGCGGGGCGTCGCGGGGAGCCTCACGCGCGTGCTCGCGCGAGCGAACGCCACTGGCGCAGCAGGACATGGGCGGAACGCGCGGAGTGATAAATTTTCGTCAGGGAACTTCTTGCGCAGCTTCCACAGTACTGCACCTGCCTGAAACGGAGTATAGTGAGCAGACCGCGCAGCGGTCGCCTCGACTTACATACAACCTCCAGGCATGATAGATTCGAATTGTAATTGGAACATGCGAGAAAACATAATTCAGTTACGCGGAAACTCAAGCGCAGACCAGTTTTTCAGCTGTCGTTTGAACTTTGTCTTAGTAAGAGCGGTGTGCTTCAGAAGGCTCGCCTTCGTGCATATAGCGTTCGCCACCGACGTTTCCAGAAAAACATTACGCTTACATAAGGTGCAGTTGCCGGGAAGCGTGAGAAGTAGGGCGTCATGCTATCGCGTTCCACCGTTAAAGGCGAACTTTAGGCGTCCTCCAATTTTTTTTCGCTCACGGTCAACTCCGCTGACGCCGACACCGGATTCTCTGCGAACCGGGGCCCTTTACGCTGTCGCGTTAATACAGTGAAGCATGCTTGACTGATATCGCTTGACCTTTAGCTGTGAGGCGGTAAGTCCTGCCACAGTCTGTCTCCCTCAGGCGCCCGCATCGATTGTCTGGTTGAGCCCAGTAATATGGGAAATAATCTCGCATGAGCGCAGCCAGCAAAGAGTTTACATCACTTCGCGAGTGTTACATGTTTACGTCAACTGCTATTGAAATAGTGATTCCTGCTTCCGCATCAGCTAGCTCGTTGACGGCCAAGATACAGTGAATGTAAATACTCATTGGAATGACCGTTCCTCTGCGCAAGGTCTAATACCTGTACGACGTCTAGTGCTAACACATAATGCTGGCCTCTTCCCGAGAAAGAGCAAGCGGCTTGCTCTGCTGATTTTGAGTCAGAACGTATAGCCCATGTGCACAGTGTAAGGTAGGAGACAAAGAGGACAGCTCCCGGTATTGAAACAAGTTCTGCAGCTGCTGATGACAACTTATTGTCGAATTTGCATTCGTGGAAGGTGCCAAGCTATGCGATCACAAAGACCGTGGTCGAGGCGCATGAAGTCACCGATCCGTGTGTGTGTGCGGAGAGCCACAGTATAGCGCAGCCAAATGGGTGAAGCTGAGTTGCTTAATGCCAGCAGAAGAGACAGGTGATTCCGAAATCTCAGGTATTTGAAGGCGCCCAATTGGTTTATGCAATGTTCACGCGAACATTTCAGCGATGATGTTAGGAGCGAAGCCTGAGAGAATTATATGCCTGTGAGTAGTGAGACCTGCTGAGTAGCTGCAGCTTTGGTGGTTTCCTTGAAGTGAAGACAAGGGATGGTGTCCACGTCGCGTCAGCAGTGGAAGTGAACTCGAAGTGGCTCAGAAAACGTTTGTTATACTTCACTGTAATGGTACCGTCTCAGCTTCCCACTCAAAAAAGTGTGGGCTCGGTTCCTGACGGCTGTTCTTTTACAGCGAAGTTGTTAAGGGCTAGTTCCCCCAGGATCCTGTCCGTGTGTTAACACAAAACTATCATCATTAGGATTAGCTCCAGCGTCGTCTTATTCCACAGCTGGCTCGTCGGCGCCCCTCGGCGCTACCGCGCGAAAGCGCTTGTCCCACTGCTCTCGCGTTTGTCGTAATTTATTTATTTATTTATTTATTTATTTATTTATTTATTTATTTACTAATCGATTAATTAATTATTTAATAACAAGTACGGTACAAATTTTGCCGCAAATTGCAGCTAAGCTGTTAAGGGTTAGTTTCCCCAGGATCGTGTCCATGTGTAGACACAAAACTCCCCATACGTGGTCCGATCACAAAGACAGTGCTATGTCAGGCCGACCCGCGGCCGAAGTGAAGCAGCCGTTAAGCACTCCCCATACGTGGGCCGATTTTGGTCACCCTTCTTAACAGAGTATAGAAGGGCACTACGTTGTTGTTGTTGTTGTTGTTGCGGTGGTGGTGATGATGGTGTTTTCTTTTCCTTTTTTTTTAGTGAGACCGTTATAAATAGCCAACTTCACCACATCACAAGCTAGCAGGAGCTCTAGCGTAGCTGTGGCAGAGATTGTGGTTACCACCGACGGCTAAATAGAAGTCTTGCGAGCGTAACATAAAGACAATCGTAAACATGCGTACACGTAGGATATTTATATATATATCAGGCTATCATCAAACCGAAATAATACCGCACAGGTAGTTTGTAGTTTGTGCAGTACACACATGCTCGAAGCAACGCGGCGAACGCCCCACGGAGTCCACCACTTTTTCGCTTCACGTATGCCGCAAGTCAGCGGACATAGCGCGTCGGGCCTCCGCCTCTCCATCCACGTCGCTAAATTCGCCGTGAAAGTTCGCTCCATGGGGCCAAGCTTAACGAGAAAAACCGCAAAGGAAAGAGAACAGGGAACACACACTGTTCAGATCAACCGGAAGTGGAAAACGCCAGCGTAACTACATGACGTTATGGCTAAGGAGGCGGGACATAACGATGGTCACATCGTGCAATAGTTGAGGGCGAACGCCTCGGCTGGAAAGGATGGTCATGTTTACCCACTCTAACCTGTTTCATTTTAAGGCGCTGGCACAAAATTATTTTGAGAAAGCGTTCTTTGAAAGATATCCTCTATGTCTAGGCTTACGGCAAAAACACTTTGAAGGATCATTTATTAAGACGAAAGCCTTAGGTGTCTATGTTGGCGGTGCCCTCGGCGGTGACCATGGCTGCGACCTTGGCGGTGACCTTGGCGAAACCGCACCGTGACGAAAAATTGCCGACACCGCAAAGAGTAAAATGACGCCACCAAATGCTCGAATTGAAGCCACATTTCTCAGGGAGGTTCCTGTAAACGATGTATATGATGGCTTTAAAAAAGAAAATTGTATATTTCAGACTGGGTGGGAATCGAGCCCAGGCGAGACGAGCATGCTTCCCTGAGACTTCGCCTGCTCCACGGTTATGGCTTACTAAGGGTGTGCTTAGTGCGCGCCCGATTGCACACATCACGTGGTCACAGAGATGGGCTCGTGCCACTGCTCGCGCAACCATCGTCGTCGTCGCCTTCCTCAGCTGGTTCCGAGAGCGCTGACCATGTCACCCGGTTCCCATACTGCCCCTCGCGCTCGCGGTCTTGTTCTTTCACCGCTGACTCTGATGCTGCTCATCCTGCCAGCGTTTACGTACTGCCTCTCCCTCTGAGAAGGCGCTGACGGCACTGGTCCGCTACCAGTAGTTGCGGCGACTTCGACGAGTTCGGTCGTGCGCTCCGATGGACAGTTGCCACAATTCTTCATAAAATTCTTCATCTTAATCGTGGCAGAAAGTGTGCCAAGTGTGCAATCAGGCTTTCGCCTTAACGTTTTTACAAATGTGTAACACTTGCTTAATCTTTAAACAACGGCTTGGAGCGATATCAATAAAAATAAAGTTTTGAAAGATTACTTTATCAGACTGAACTGAGGTAGTGTTTCTCTTCAGTGTCCCTTCAAGGGTCATTCAATTAGGATGATGGAAGGTCAGCACACCAAAATTTATATAATTTTTATAACGGTACAGGAAAGAAAACAACACGCGACATTGTTCCTCTTATAATATTTTCTCAACTGACAAAACATTGTCGAAAAACAAGATGAATCCGGCCACCGCCAGGCGAAAGCGCCAATATCGGCGTCTCGATGGAAGCAACCGTACAGTGCTACGTTACAAACATAACATCTCACCCCCAGCAGAAGCATTCCCCTAAACACCAGGAAGAATTAGAACCGGAAGACGGGCAATAAAGGCGGCGCATCTGTGTCTTGTTTTCTCATAACACGACGACCCACCGAAGACGCATCGAGGCAGCAAACAAGCTCGATCCCTTCGTGCGCGCGGTCTGCCGTATCGGACGCCCCGCTATGGAGGCCCTCCATTCCCTCCCCTTTGATCTTCAATATGAAGCGGCGTTTCCGGCTCGATGCGCCTTCTCAACGCCGTGAGCGTCAACAGGAGCGTTAAGCCATCGTTGTAATCACTAGCGGTCGACGCGCTTCAGCGCGCCACGCTGTGCGTATCCGGCCTCGACAAAAACAGTGCAGCATTACTGAGCCTGTAACTACACGACACAGTTCTATCAGGAGAGAAATCCAGGGAAAACACGGGGTAGGCGGGAGATGGAAATTCAAGACAATGAGCAAAACGAGAACAAGGTGAAAGAAAGCCTTGAAGAAGGTGAGGCCTTGAAGAAGACAAGTTCACTTGTCGAAACATTTCGCTTCTGCTTTCACCTTGTTCACGTTAGCTCATCGTCTTCTATCAAGAGAGGTCATTTGGGAGTTCATGCATGTTGCTTCGCGTTCCTTTTCTTGAGCCATTGGAAAATAATTCTGTTTGAGGCGGCACTAAAGAGGTAGTCCTTCAAGGCGCTACTCGCATCATAAAACATGTGAGGGGGCAGCATACGCCACATTGACGCCGGAATCGGGAATTCCCTCACAAAGGGACAAACGCAGCGTGCCTGTGGTCGGTCGCTTATTCAGCGTCACTGCACATAACTTGGAAAGCGGAATCGCACGTGATACAGTGTTGTCGTGGCAGAATTGCGCGTAGACACGAAATCCTCACTATTTTCGGTCGCTTTGGAGACGTTAATGCCGCTCTTTTTTTCTAAGCAAAGCACCGAGCACTCTCATTGATTCAGCTCTAACGAAACCACGCAGTTGGAAGGCGAAGAACCTTGTGAAATTTCTACTATAAGATGGCGAATGGTCGGTTAGGTTTCCTTCTAATATTATAGCTTATTTTGCTCACGGTTGTGTTCAAGGGAGAAAGGATTCCAAATAATGAAACGCAGTGCCCACGTTAAAAAATAGCATTGCAAACTTTCTACTGCATCTCTTGTCGTCTGCTCCGAAAGAGTAAGGCGAAATGAAATGCCAATAACTCTGTCTTCGCAACTAGAATCGCGACCTTCGCCACGAACTTCACCTACAATATATTCATCTATGTCATCCGAGCCGATAACAAGAACGCCATCTGATGTATTTCATTCCTGGCGCTGTTAAAGAATCTAGTGCCAACGTAACGGCAAAATAGTTGCCGACTCCGTTCCTCCTCTGGACTTATTACTTTCCTAGCGAAGTTTTCACGATGGAAACACTGCTGCAAATTCTACGTCTTTAATTTGCATTAACTTTTCCACAACTGCTTGATCGACTGCATTTTCTTTGCCATCTACAGCACCGCCACTTGACATGCTTGTCGGCCTTTTCGCGTTCCATGCGCTGATGGGGCGGATGGTAGTCCCGGTTAATGTTCCGCTTAACAAGAGCTCAGGAAAAGGTGCGCTCCATTTAACTGAAGTTTGTTAGCGTTGCGCGTATGGGTGCCTGACCACAATTTATATTGTTCCATTCATCCGGCATTTTCGTTTAGGCGAGTTACGTTCGTGCGAAGTCCACTGTATCTCATCTCACGAGTGCAGCGCGTAAGCACTGTCTCCCAATTATTCTTATGCTTTCGGTGCTTGTTACGTGAGCGAGGAAGATTCAGTCACACCTTTCTTTTCAGCACGTATTGACATGAATCGTGTCTTGCTGTTCGAAGCTACCTTCCTCAGCCAAAACGAGAGAACTGCGCCGTGAGACTTCTACTCAAAATTCTGAAAATAAGGAAAATAAGCCTCGCTTCTTTGATCACGCAGGTGAGGACCATCTCGCAGACTGCCGCGCGGGCAAGCGTGTGCCATTAACCGCCCATTCTCTTGCGTGCGAGTGCCATTATCATGATGTTCTTTTTTGTTTCATTTTTTTCAGGCAGGCGTTAACTTCTGCCGAGAACAGTGCTTCTTTAGTCTTCTTCGATTCACGTAGGTTCGCGATACAGGCGGAAAACATGGGAGGCGTATTTCGAACCGCCATCCCCTTCATCCCATCGTCCACAGCCTACAGCTTCGCGCCGCGTCAACTTCAGCATCTAATGGAGCTAAGCCTTCGAAGCGGTCTGTGGGTTAACGAGCCTCGTCTTGCAGGCGAACCACGTTGCGGCGCGGTCCCGGCTCGTTTCATCACCGTTGGTGACGTTCGCTTCTCTTACGCGACTGCCCACGTACACCTGAGCTTCGGTACCATAACCCGAGCGCCACCCTCACCCCACAATTGCGAGCGCGCAAATTACCTCGTTAAGGCTAACGCAATGAAGATCCTTTCAAGGCTACACGTGTCGAGACCGCACGCATGAAGCCGGCACCGCAGTGAACACAGAAGGACCACGCAACGCTGTACATGTGACCCGCGGAAGAAATAGAATGAGATAATTTAGATGACTGTAATTAACGCGCGTTCAATGTCTCACATAGCTTTTTTTTTTTCATTTTAACTCACGAGATGGTGTGGTGTGTGTTCTGGACAAATGATAAGCCACGATATAGGTACTCCATATTATAATAACACCCGCCGTGGTTGCTCAGTGGCTATGGTGTTGGGCTGCTGAGCACGAGGTCGCGGGATCGGATCCCGGCCACGGCGGCCGCATTTCGATGGGGGCGAAATGCGAAAACACCCGTGTGCTTAGATTTAGGTGCACGTTAAAGAACCCCAGGTGGCCAAAATTTCCGGAGTCCTCCACTACGGCGTGCCTCATAATCAGAAAGTGGTTTTGGCACGTAAAACCCCAAATATTATTATTATATTATAATAACGATTATTGTGTTGCATTTCATTTGTGCAGTTAGCATGTGGCCACTTCATCGGCGGTTTATCTTGTGGGGGATCTGATGCATTGCCTATATGCATCAGCATTTGAATTTTCGGCTCCCTGCACGGCATTGAATGACAAGGAGCAGTGAGTTGTACGTGACACAAATTTTCATTCTGAATACACGTAAAACAAGTATTGAGTGAGGTTTTATGCAATTTATTTTGGAACCCCGCGCTTATTTTTTATAAAGGGAATGCTGAGCGAATTTCTTGCGCGTATTCAGTGCCACTCCCGCGAAAGATAAGCGCTCATTGCACCTGGTCTGGGCGAATTGCCGCAAGGTAGACGACAGGATCTGGTCCAATCGGAATAGCAGCAGCGCTTCCTTACGCTGGCATTAGCGTGTTCATAACACGCACTATATTTTAATCTTTAATACATAGCCGATGGCCTGGCGCCGCAGTTTCCATTAAACTTATGAAGCAACGTGTCCTCCGACATTTGTTAGTTCGTGAGCTGCCGTAAAGCAACTAAAATAGTTGAACCAACACCTGAGGTAACAGCCAAGCTGCTATAAGTTAAGATCTGTTAAGTCCACACCTCCTTCAAGTTTTCCGCGGTAAGAGTGGACACGCTTTGCTGTTTTAGTCACTCCAGCCGTCGGTTACGTGCCAATGAGTATTATCATATGCGGCCAATATTCGCAGCTTGTTTATTTAATACAAACAAACGGCCTACACCTCCGGATATCTTGTGTAGACGGCGACGCCAGGCTTCTTCGCCACCTTCGCAGTATTTACTTCAAAACGTAGTCTGCGCTCTCACCGAGACACGTTGAAAGAACAGACTGCTAGACACACAAAAAGAAAGTGAAGTTGACGGCGACATCTGGCGACACCATACGGAATTCCTGCAGAAACGCAACTCTAACAGAAAATACGCGAGAGCTGGGCCTACATCAGAATGCCTTCTTACCTTTACTCCTCTCTAGCTTTTCCTCCACGTGTGAAGTACACGCACATTTTAATATTCTCCTCTGCACGAGGAATGCGTCGTCTCACATTTAGGAGCGCATGTGACGTCTCTTCCTGAACCCAAAAGTGTCGCCACTTTCGCTTCTCTGTACGCTCCGGGAAGTAGGTAACGGAGCTCGTTTCTCGCTCCTTGTCGAATGTTTTCGCCTGTTTTTTCGTCTTGTTGTGACTGCTTTCCTTTGCTCGTCATGTCCCTCGCAGACCTGTGCACAACTGTCACTGCACCGTTTACCACTTTTCTATCCCATAGATGTTTAGCATATCGTTCTTTTCCCAACTTCCTGCTTACGCACAGCGTTTTCGCTTGCTTGGCGATGCGTGCACCGCAATTATTTTGTGAATAATACAGTGTCCGACTACAGCGGCATCTTAATTGTAACTTCGTATTCGCCACACATTAAGTGGGCTTACGCCTTACGGGGTGCTGTGGACACTCCTTTCCATGCGTCCCCTCCTGCGACGGCTGTGAATGAAAACTAAATGGGTCTTTGGTTTATTTTTCCTATTGAAAACACATAATCTTATCTCCAATAACAGTTTCAGGCAGGCATATCGCGTCGTAAAGCAGCTCTTCCGCGAAAGTGTTGCACATCTATAATTGTCTTCATTGTGCAGGGTGTCCCAGCTATCGCGCACCAATATTTAAAAATATGCAGATGCCACGCAACTGGACACAACCAAGGTAACGCTGTTTGCCGTCGCTTGGAGATACTCATATTATTTGCATTCCGTCTAATTACATAATTAGACTTCATTAATTAATCAACTTCTCAAATATTATAGTTCGATGAAAAGCGTAAGCGAGAAAACCGTAGATCAACATAAAAAAAAGAACACGATATGGCTTTCTGTTGCTCAAAGCGTGCTACATAAAAGTGTTTTTTTCGAGCGTGAGAGAAGCCCGCAAATACACGCAAAGTGTCTCGAGCGGCCACTCACGCAGCTAGTGCGCTAAGTGCAGCGCTTGAAATTCTTCGTGGTACACACGATGAACGCGTAAACTTTCTAATTTCATGAGATGACCTGATCAAAAAAATAAAGCACACCTTCAACGTGTAATTAGATGCACGTGGACAGAGAACGCAAGGTACATACAGGAACAAGAAGTATGCTGACGAAGGTCTCTGCGAAAAATCTGAACCTATTGGCAATTCAAACTGACAAGCTGAAAGTGAAGGATGCACCACGATTTTTGCAACACCTAGTCTGAATTAGTCTTCCGTGTCGGGTTATTAGTGAAGGCACCGGGGAAATTCGGTTTTTCCACATAAAACCTGGTCCTCACACTTTTCACTACGGGTGCACACATCATGCCTGAGAAATGAAGGGGATATTGTTTGTTGAGTACGTTGGAATGTGTAACACGACCGGTGCTTCGATATTAGGAGGAGTGTCGGTCTCTTGCGGACCGTCTTGAATGTTTGCTCTGATGGGTTCAGCTAATTTTATTAGCACTTTGGTCATCAGACAATACAACAGTGCTTTGCGCCTTTTTTCTACAGGGTGTCATGCCACCAGGTAAGTCTAATACATATACTGAAGTGTTGTTTTTTTTCTTGTCAGGCAATACTCTTAGGCATATTTCAACGGCCGAACAAGCACATTTCTCATTTTATTGGACAGTGTCTAAATGTAAATATGCTATCAGCAGCCTGATTACCCACCTCTGCATTCAACCCCATCTTTGGACAAAAACAAACAACTTTTTCTCACTTGCAAAGAGGGTGTAAAGATTTTGGTCAATTCTACTTTTTCAAACTTTGATCTAGCTTGCATATTTTGCTTCGTCCTGCCCAGAACAGCAGTAATTATGAAAGTATTTGCAACTACAATCTGCTCTCTTCATTAAAGCGCCCACTGGCGTTTCTTGTAAGTCTTAAAGCCTAGGTTGTTTTTGTTTTTAAGAGCCAGGGCACAGTGCACTCCACATTTTTCTAACAAGCAGTCGTCATAGCTTGAAGAAATGGAGATGCATCTGAAAGTTGATTTCCGGATGGACCAGAAATACCCTAGTGTTCAACTCACAAATATTCGCATGCACGACAATAAAAGCGAGAAATTGAAAAGAAGAAACACTAAAAGGTCGCACAAGTCAACGTTACCGCTGAGCGACGAGCATAGAAAATTGAACGACTTGTGGCATTGATTTCTTTCATTAATCGCGCACCCATTGTAGATTAATTCTTTTGAAATCCTTCATGTTCTTTTGAATACGTTTGCTTTCACAGCCTTCTATATTTTAATACACCTCTTGCGTAAGAATCTGGTGCCTTACGCACTGTCGTGTTGGCGATGGGTGGAAGCGCTGAATGTTAGTTTCTTCTTTTCTTTTCTTTTTCGCTTTCGTCAGTCATCGAATGATCCCCGTGAAAGCTATTCCTACAGCTTAGATTCTCAGAGAGCTGTATGCGAAATCATTTACCTCGTTTACATCGCAAACACTTTCCTTGCCCCTGTATAGCTGTAGTTATAGCTCTAAGCCCGTCGTCACGGTAGTTCTTCGCGAGGGCACTACTTCGGGCACCAGCTCACTGGAACGACGAAATCATTAACATTTTTATTTTGTTCGCTTTTGGCAGCATCGACGTTTTTCCTTCTTCTTGCAGATAAGCTTCGGTATGTGCATTCTGGAAACACGTTTACAATTTTACAGCGACACATATGTTGAGCAAGCGCCTTGAAGAGGGTCTTGAAGTGACTCTATCTTGCGCACTGCGGAGCACCGCATTAGCTTCAGCTTGGCGCGTGTTCTTTTGTTCGCTCGCATTCTATCTTTCCGTTGAAAATGAGAACCGCCCCGGGTCAAATTTTGAATTTATGGAAGACTGCCAGAAATGCGTGCTTATCTCGCGCGCACACCGAACCTGCAGCGCTAAGGAACGGCAAACTTCTTTCCGCAACGACGTCGCTTCAGCCGAAACGAGTCTTTGAGTCCCGAAAGCGTTAATCCAGATCAATGTTGCCCGTAAGGCACCTTATAGATGCCTCGACTCGTATCGATTCGTCGACTCGCGCCGCTAAGCGCATCGATCGGTGTGCTTCAGAACTCAAAATCTCACTGTTTGGTTACACCTAGTCTTTTTTATTTATTTATTTATTTATTTATTTATTCATTTATTTATTTATTTATTTATTTATTCGTTTTTCAAGAAGTAGATGGAAGTGGGGCAGAGTTACACTAAATTAATGATAGGCTTCCTCCGGAAGCTTTAATTACTTTCCTTAAGCGTAATAACCTGTATTTATATATGTACGCCCGCGTCCCTCGCTCATTGTATTGTGTCACTGGTTCGGCAGTCGCCGTTAATCTTTCGGACTTCTGAAGAAAAAGAAATATAGGCAGGAAGTTACTTGTAAACGTTGAGCTGATCAGGAAAGAAAAACGCAAAAAATAAGATAGGAAACAGGGCTGCGCTCTTTTTTTCTCTCGCATATTTTTTTTTCGCTTAGCGCTACGTTCGCAATGCATTGCAGTGAACGCTGCACAGGAAGTTCTTTTAAAAAAAGTTATTTGAATTTTGTGGTATCACGTGCCAAAAGCGCGATCTGATTATGAGGTACGTCATAGTGTGGGACTCCGGATTGATTTCGACCACCGGCGGGTCTTTGACGAAGCACCGAACGAACAGTAACGCGGTTGTTTTTCGCCCTCATCGAAATGAGGCCGCCGTAGCCAGGATTTGATCCCGCGACCCCGTACACAGCAGCGCAACGCCGTAACCGCTGAGTCACCACGGCGGTATAGGAAATTAGTAGCTTACTCATGTGCTGACATTGTATAATGCTGCTGCTGCTGCTTTCGTGGCTATCTACACGTTCAGGCTTGTCATATTGCCGAATTTGTATATTAAAATAATTGCACTTGCGGCAAGCAAATGCAAACTATGAGCGCAGAATACGCGGGGGAACAATAAAAACGTACACTGTCTTATGTATAACGTTCACTAAAAAAAACGCGATAATACCTGCAATAATTTTGGTGACACGGGCATTGACGTTTTTCGCATGCATTGACGAATCGCAATCAGAAACGCAGCTGCGTGTACGTGGGCTCGGCTCCGGCAAATGGAGATGGCGAAAGTGAGTCTTAACTTACACGTATGAGGTCTGTGTTCACACCTTGGAAGGTATTCGGGCTGTACGCTACACCGGAACTTGTAAATACAAAAAAAAAAAGAACCAAGCACAGCAATATTTATTCCTCCTTAGCGTTCTGAACATTTATCCCGGACCAGTAAAGGACCTATAGGCGGCTATTTTTTATTCACGAAAAGTAATTTCCACTCAAAGGTGGCAGTTCCGTGTTCCAAACTTTAGATGAAATTAAAGAAATGCAAGTCTGTTAACAGAAATATAAATTCTTGCTTGATTTCTTGATTTGAATGCAAATGGCAACTCTTACGGCGCCTGCTTTTCGACAAGAAATAGATTGCCCAATCATTAATAATTAAAAGTTGATAACGTAAAGTTATTTGAGAGCGATCCGGCAACAAATCAACAAGAAAGATAAAACGCAGAAGAAAGATGATAAGCCTCTGTTTCTTTTTGACCATTGGAAGCGCACCACATCCCATCTTCTTTCTCTTTTCTTTTTTATCACACGTTCACAGTCCTCCAACTTTCAACGGGCACATGGTTTCCTATCCTATCAGGGCGAAATGTTAAAGTATTATACATTTCACCAAGGTATCGAACACCTCAGTGCTAGTCCTAACCCCCGGCCATAATACGCTCATTCCAGCACTGCTGCAATAGTGGTATTCAAATATAAAAAGAAAGAAATAAAGTTATAATAATGATAAAATTAATAAAAACATATAAGGTACATACTATAGACTTTTTCGCTTTTTTTTCAGTGAGTCCGGCTTAGGCGATGAATTCGAAAAACGAAGAGGTCAAACGTGCCTAAAAAATCTCCTTAATCCCAGCTATTAAGCCTCATGCTGGGATTACAATCTACATCTGGCGAGCGGCGATAGTCTGCTGTCCTGAAAAAAAAAACGAGCATTGTCATAATGACCGCTCGTGAAACGTTTATTTCGCTTCGCTTCTATCTGCTAAGCTAACTCTGCTTATGGTTTCGTTTTTATTGCTTCTGCGATTTCTCACTCGCAGATTCCCAAGCTCATCGCCGCAGTTTTCGCGACAACGATAGGCGGAACGTCACAGAATATGATCGATGTCCCAGCTTCCGGCTTAAGCGTTTGAAAAATGAACTGCAAGGGGCCAATTTGTTCGGCTTCCAAAGCGTCGAGACGGTTCAGTGTCAGTAGACAAGCTGGCCGGTGGCTTGTCGCTTTGCCTGGTTTTCATTTGGCACAAATGTAATTCGTTATTTCTTTTTTTTTCTTTTTTTTCATCTGGAAAGACTACGGCCTTCGTGGGATGATAAGGCTCAACACGATAAACAAGCAGCTCACTGTACGCTTCTTTCCGGTGTTTAAGTAATTTGCATAGGCGATTCTTTCTCGCTTCCCGAAACCTAATTTGCCGGCCTCAGCTGCCTTATTGGATGCATGTATCCAGTATGCATATGAATGCTGATTGTCTTAAACATATTGCGCTTGAATTCATTGAATAGGGCTAACCGGTATTATAATAATTTATTCTATATCAGGCTTGTCGGCCAAGCGTGTTTTTTTTTAAAATCCCTTATCGTTTCGCTTTAACCTAACTGCACAAAAGAGGAGATTCGCTAGTGCACTAGGCAGATATGGCGCCAGCTGTCTTGTGCGACGTATACAGGAGAGAAAGCTGAATAAATGGGGAGTGGTCCTGAATTTGTGTCGTAATGGACGAGTTTTTTTTATTTTCCTCTTTTTTTTTGATGATGACGAGTTCATTGCACGACTGAACTGCGATTTCAATGAATTATAATTTAAGAACAGCACTAGAAGTTCCGCCATACTCTTGCTTAAAAGAAGTACGACTGCAGGATCTGCCCATGTATTGCGGGGAAGATTAGGAACTTCTTTATAATAATAATAATATTTGGGGTTTTACGTGCCAAAACCACTTTCTGATTATGAGGCACGCCGTAGTGGAGGACTCCGGAAATTTTGACCACCTGGGGTTCTTTAACGTGCACCTAAATCTAAGCACACGGGTGTTTTCGCCCCCATCGATAATGCGGCCACGTGGCCGGGATTTGATCCCGCGACCTCGTGCTCAGCAGCCCAACACCATAGCCACTGAGCAACCACGGCGGGTGAACTTCTTTATCATAAATGATGTCGTTACTGATGTCCTCATGCAGGTGGTCAAAGTAACAGGAGTGACGTAATAAGGCGGATCTTATAGACTGCTCGATGTGCTACCGGAGAAACAAGCAGAGACATAAACCACAGCGAATGCTGCAACTAATTGGATGACTTCTAGCATAAACTTTCGTTATCTAAACTACACGCAGATAACAGCTGCTGGTCGTATTAACACATCTCACGGTGGATCAGTGGCTCTGGCGTATACTGGCGTACTACTGGTGTACTGCTGGCATACTGCTGCTGATCGCGAGGTAGCGGGTTAGAGTCCTGTTCGCTACGTTCGTATCCCGACGGCGACTGAATGCAAAGCACGCTCGTACATAAATCTCGACGCTCGTTGGAAAGCCCCAAGTTGCCAAAATTATTCGGCATCATCTCACTACAACGTTTCCCATATCACATGCGTTGATCGGGGACGTCGAATCCCGGATATCGCTAAAATCAGCATTCGCATTTTGCCGATGTCCTTATCGCTCGCTGTGTCAACTATAGCGCTCAGTCGGTTGACAAAAAAAAAATCTAGGGCCACCATCGGCTGCCAGCCAATTTTCAAACGTAAAGAAGACTAGTTCAATATCCTCTATGACGTCTTGTTTAATCTCTATATACAATTATTGGCGCGATATTGTGATCATTGTTATCCCAGAGGGCTTGTACAATAACATCATCATCATCATCATCATCAGCCTGGTTACGCCCACTGCAGGGCAAAGGCCTCTCCCATACTTCTCCAACTACCCCGGTCATGTACTAATTGTGGCCATGTTGTCCCTGCAAACTTCTTGATTTCATCCGCCCATTTAACTTTTTGCCGCCCTCTGCTACGCTTCCCTTCCCTTGGAATCCATTCCCTAACTCTTAATGGCCACCGGTTATCTTCCCTCCTCATTACGTGTCCTGCCCATGCCCCATTTCTTTTTCTTGATTTCAACTAAGATATCATTAACTCGCGTTTGTACCCTCACCCAATCTGCTCTTTTCTTATCCCTTAAGGTTACACCTATCATTCTTCTTTCCATAGCCCGTTGCGTCGTCCTCAATTTAAGTAGAATCCTATTCGTAAGCCTCCAGGTTTCTGCACCGTACGTGAGTACTGGTAAGAGACAGCTGTTATACACTCTTCTCTTAAGGGATAATGGCAACCTGCTGTTCATGATCTGAGAATGCCTGCCAAACGCACCCCAGCCCATTCTTATTCTTCTGCATATTTCAGTCTCATGATCCGGATCCGCAGTCACTACCTGTCCTAAGTAGATGTATTCCATTACCACTTCCAGTGCCTCACTACCTATCGTAAACTGCTGTTCTCTTCCGAGACTGTTAAACATTACTTTAGTTTTCTGCAGATTAATTTTTAGACCCACCCTTCGGCTTTTCCTCTCCAGGTCAGTGAGCATGCATTGTAGTTGGTCCCCTGAGTTACTAAGCAAGGCAATATCATCAGCGAATCGCGAGTTATTAAGGTATTCTCCATTAACTCTTATCCCCAATTCTTCCCATTCGAGGTCTCTGAATACCTCCTGTAAATACGCTGCGAATAGCATTGGAGAGATCGTATCTCCCTGCCTGACGCCTTTCTTTATTGGGATTTTGTTGCTTTCTTTATGGAGGACTACGGTGGCTGTGGAGCCGCTATAGATATCTTTCAGTATTTTTACATACGGCTCCTCTACACCCTGATTCCGCAATACCTCCATGACTGCTGAGGTTTCGACTGAATCAAACGCTTTCTCGTAATCAATGAAAGCTATATATAAAGGCTGGTTATATATATTCCGCACATTTTTCTGTCACCTGATTGATAGTGTGAATATGGTCGATACGGTCGAACCTCCTATATGTACAACAACAATTCGTGGTAAATCCTGGAAACAAAAGTGGAGAAAAAAAGAAGCAACAACAAACGTAGCAGAAAACAAATTGACAGCGACCGCTCTAATAACACGATAGCCATAAAAGGCAAAGAAAATACTAACATCTCCTCACATGCATTTAATAAAAAAAATAAAGCAAACTGATGACTTTACCGAAGCGCTTGCAGCTCCAACGCTCGCCACCTGTTAATCAATCGATGGGGAACCCTGCCGAAAGGCGTCGCTTTTGTACGTCCGCCACACCCAGCTCCCTGCGATTTCATTCCTATCGTTTCTTTTACCCCTTACCCTCTCTCGGGTGTCGTCTACGCACAGGTGGCTGTATTTGTAGGCTTCCCTACAGCCGGTGCCTCTCTCTCTCTAGAGGCGCGCAGTTCTCTTTCTTCTGCGGACCCATTTCATTTAGGCAAAGCGCCCGGACTCGCCGCACGAATCGATACTCATATATGTTCTGCCCGGTGCTCCCATTTCTCTTTCCCCGCTGCCTTCTCGGGTTTTTTTTTTCTTTGTTGTTCTTTTTCCCGAGGGTGTCACAATGCGAAGCACCAACCGTAGATTGTTCAAGCTCTTTCCCTTCAGCATAAATTGTAACTGTTTTATTTTTTTTATTTTTGTTGCCTTCTTTGCTGTTTGCCGACTTATATGATGCTTATGCTTCCACAGAGTACTGGCATCTTCTTTTTTTTTTTATTGAGTGTCTGTGATCAATTATCTTCTGTTATTGAGATGCCGAGAATTTAAACTAAATGTTGTCCTCAAAGTTGCTTTCTTAGGTTGTTTGGGCATTGGATCATAAACTTGATTCTTTTCTTGTTCCTTCGTTCTTTGTTTTCGTCCGGTGTCTAACAAAATCAAGTAAAATTCACAAAGCAAATCGAGAAATATCAAACGTTCAAAACAACCTGCAACAAACTTCACTGGAAGGGAATGTCACCAAGGAAAAGAAAGACAAACTAATTTATTGGCCACCTCGAATAAGGACGCGCCCAGCTGTAGGGCGCAGACTGCGCTCGGTCACAGTGAAAGTTTATTCTCTCTCTCTCTCTCTCTCTCTCTCTCTCTCTCTCTCTCTCTCTCTCTCTAGGGTTCCAAACATGCGTTCCTACATTTCGCTCGCTGCCTAAACTTTCCTTCTTTTTTTTTCCAACATTCGGTCTTACTACTTTCCAACTTCCAAAACAATCGCACTTTTTTGTCATAGATATTTGAATGTAGTGTACGCGAGCGCTATTGTGCTGGTGCCGAGCGAACTCAGATCAAGTTTCGCGAGGTCCCACGCCAATACTGTGTTTGGAACACAACAACCGCGGTTGATTTGATTGCTTGGGCTTAATCTCAGAACGCTGTATACAGTGTGTACGACAGACAGTGAAGTGGACAATTCTACATTTGTTTACCTGCATGAAAGGATTAACACGCCCCTAAATCTAAACAAGGCAGTATTCTCACATTATGCTTAGGTCGGCTTGCCAGCTGTACAGTTGTCAATTCAAATCACGGCCTCGTTCTCAGTGGCCAATCGCCGTAACTATTTTAGCCAGCATGGCGCGGGTGCATTCTTAATGTCATGGCGCTGCTTGTGAAGCCGACGTGTTAAAGCGAAACTTCCTCTGGTGATAATTTTCGGGGTTGGGAGCGGCTGCTGGGTGCTGCTAGGTCGATCGCGATCTCGGCGTGTGTATATATATATATATATATATATATATATATATATATATATATATATATATATATATATATATATATATTCTCACCGTATTCATCCGTATTTAGTAAAGAAACCGACATGCCACCCCCTGTACACTCCAATATCTTCGGAACTGTTATGCCGCCAATTTTCTTTGTCACATCTGGAATTTATGCCATAATCGACAAACTTAAACTATCCTCATCAGCCGGGATCGATAACATTAACTCAAAATTTCTAAGGAACACTCAAAACATTTGTGCATCATTTTTGTGTTTACTGTACTCACAGTCACTTTCCACGGGCCAGCTTCCTGCTGATTGGAAATACGTAAAGGTCATTCCAGTCTTCAAGTCAGGTATCAGAGAATCACCGCTAAACTACCGACCCATTTCTTTAACCAGTATCCCGTGCAAAATCATGGAGCATGTCATTTACACACATATCATGGACTTTCTCGATTCCAATAATTTCTTCAATCCTGCGCAGCATGGATTTCGCAGGGGTTTTTCGTGCGAAACACAACTGGCCATGTTTGCGCACGACTTACATGCAAAATTAGACTGCAATTTTCAGACTGACGCCATTTTTCTGGACTTCGCGAAAGCGTTCGACAAAGTACCCCATAAACGCCTTCTACTCAAACTTTCACTGTTGAATCTTCACCCCGACATCATAAATTGGATCCGTGAATTTTTAAATAACCGCTCTCAGGCTGTTTTTGTGAACAATGCTACCTCTGCTTCCCTTCCAGTAACATCAGGCGTTCCGCAAGGGTCCGTCCTTGGCCCGCTTTTATTCCTGATATACATTAACGACCTAGCAACTCATGTATCTTGTAATATCCGAATGTTTGCCGATGACTGTGTTATTTATCGCACTGTTGCCAACGCCTCTGATCAATTAACCCTTCAAAGTGATCTTAACCATGTAAAGCAATGGTGAGATAATTGGCTCATGGAACTTAACCCTCACAAATGCAAAGCCTTATCTTTCAACCGCCGCCGCTTTCCACTTGTTTTTTCTTATGCGATTAGCAGTGTTCCTGTCGAAGCAGTTCAATCGTTTAAGTATCTGGGAGTCACTTTCTGCCATGACCTTTCTTGGGCTTTGCACGTCACTAACGTCATATCATCTGCAAATTGGATTTTTGAGACGTCATCTACATAACGCACCTAAGAACGTAAAATTGCTCGCTTATAAAACTCTCGTGCGAACAAAATTGGGATATGCTTCACCAATTTGGAACCCGCGACAAGCTTATATTCAAGACGCCCTTGAGTCACTTCAAAACCGCGCCACTAGATTCATTCATCGTTCGTATTCTTATGATGTGAGTGTGTCATCACTAAAATTAGAATCTAATTTACCCCTTCTCTCATGTCGCCGCCGTATCGCCAGTCTTTGTTTATTCTATAAACTCTTTCACAGCTCGATGGGCATCCCGCCATACATTGTTCCACCAACACGCATATCTAACCGCACTGGTCATCCTCTTCAAGTCGCGCGCCCACGTGCACGCACCGTTACTTTTTCTACGTCATTTTTTCCTCGCACAGCTGCTGACTGGAATGGCCTTCCGGGTGACACCGCTGCCATCCCTTGTCCATCCACCTTCACAGAAAGCGTCACCAATCACCTTTCACCATAGATTAACACATGGTTTCTCCTTATTTCTGTGTAACCCACCCCTTATGTAATACCACGTTACGGGGTCTTTAAGGAATAAAAATGAAATGAAATGAAAATATATATATATGTGTGTGTGTGTGTGTGTGTGTGTGTGTGTGTGTGTGTGTGTGTGTGTGTGTGTGTGTGTGTGTGTGTGTGTGTGTGTGTGTGTGTTAAAAGATAAATTATGGGGTCCTACAGGCGAAAATCACGGTCTGATTATGAAGTACGCCCTGTATTAGGGGACTCCAGAAATTTTGACGCGCCTAAATCTAAGTACCCCCAGAGGTGTTTTCGTAGTTCGCCCCTAACGGAATGCGGCCGCCGTAGCCGGGATATATATATGTATATATATATATATATCTTAAGAGGCCAACACTGACACCAAGGACAACATAGGGGAAATTACTTGTGCTTATTAAATGAAATAATGAAACGATAAATTATTGGAAATTAAAGTGGGTGAAAAAACCACTTGCCGCAGGTGAGAACCGAACCCACAACCTTCGCATTTCGCGCGCGATGCTCTATCAATTGAGCTACCGCGGCGCTGTTTCTCCATCCACTTTCTTGGGCATTTATGTGTCCTAGTAGAACCCTAGGAGTGTTAGCCAGCGCCACCACTCACAGACCTTGGCGGCGGACGTGGAACGTCCTTCATGCCGCAGGCGTCACGAGAACGTGATCTTTTTGGGTGAAGGCAACTGGTCAATAAACCCACATATGCTACCTGAAGGCATCAATGTAGCCGGATTCGAGACGCTCGTTATGTAATAAACGAGAAGAAAGGGGGTTAACCGAGGGGCCCGATTTTTATTAGTCATATCATAAGAAGCCAACAAACACTGACACCAAGGACAACATAGGGGAAATTACTTGTGCTTATTAAATGAAATAATGAAACGATAACTTCTCTACCTTTACATAGAAGCTGTACATGGCTCGGATTCCATGCATTTTTGTTCTCCGTGAACAAAAACTACCATCATCAAGGGCTCATATCCCCGTAAGCATTCATGCTTTCGCGATATGCGAAAGTTGTGGGCTCGGTTCCCACCTGCGGCAAGTTGTTTTTTCATCCACTTTAATTTCCAATAATTTATCGGTTCATTATTTCATTTAATAAGCACAAGTAATTTCGCCTATGTTGTCCTTGGTGTCAGTGTTTGTTGGCTTCTTATGATATGACTAATAAAAATCGGGCCCCTCGGTTAACCCCCTTACTTCTCGTTTACATATTATATATATATATATATATATATATATATATATATATATATATATATATATATATATATATATGCTTGTTATTGTCTCTTATTATCTCTGCTTGTTATAAATCTAGTCTCTACTTGTTACTAGAAGTTAGAAGCTGCTGCATAACAGAGCCGAGAAGTAAGAGAAAATGCAGGAATATTACAGGGGGGAAAACACACCAACCATAAAGAGACAGTAATAATACGTAAGTTGGTGGTCCGGAAAGGAAGCTTGGCCACACAAAAAAAACTTTTACGCTGCGCAACTTTGCGAATTACCTAATTACCTTCTGTGTCTTCTTGTCTATTCCTACAATGCCGTTATGGAGAAAGCCCCCTCTAGATAAGGGACAATAACGGTTTCTGAAAACACGGGTAACGGTGTAGCGAGATAACGTTCTCGCTCCTGTTGCATCGTGATTCAATTTACGCAGTGACTGCGTGTTCGTGATACAGCAGTTTACTGTCCGCGCGCCCGCCTTCCCGTTAACTCTCGCTGTTATCGTCGGGCGAGGCCGGGCATCTGTTCGCAATTTGTACGCACTAATTTATTAAGTCTGCTTCCGGGAGCTTTCCTCCTTTTTTTGTCGCTTCTTGTCTTTGGAATCAATATATATTGTGTACAGCTAACCGCTATACATGATCTCAATGCAGCAATGGCCTCAGCCAGCACAGTAATGCGCCACCTAATGACGTAATCAGCATAGTCGCGATGCCAAAGGCCAAAACAAAAAGGCGAAATGTATTGTACTTCCGAGACCAGTTTAACAAAGAAAGAACGGTACAAATGTCATCACAGTTTACGGGATATCGCACTCTTGTTTTGTAGGGAAGGGCAAGCGCGTTTAAGGAAAATAATTTGCCACTAAGCTACGTTTCGCGCACGCACATTGTGTGCATTCATTAAAACAGAACGTTTTCTTAGAACAATGTAAACAGGAAACCCGCAGGCTAGGGGTTTACAAGGCAGCGCCTCGGGTATCTATCGGCTTTTTTTTATATCATAGGTTTTCTATAAGAAAGCACCAGGTTTCATTTGCATTTTACTTCGTTGCATGCTTCACAAGAGTGTAGAATGTGATTTTTTTTTAGCCTGTTACGAAGCGTAACCCTTTGTTGCGTGAATAAGTTACATGCAAATTGTGCTTATCTGTAGTTTCCCATTAATGTTCTTCTAGAAAAAGAAAAAAAAGGGGCTTTGTTTACCTTCCAATGTTTATTTCATAAGATACAGAATGTCCACTACAGTGGACAACATGCATAATAGCTCCAGTGAGTGAGGTATATTTTAAGTGCTCTTTTTAAACATTATTTAAATACTGCACCATAATGTCAAAACTACCAGTATCGGCGCGCACGATAGATATCTGAAGCCATCCACATCCAGAAGAGTGGCGACGCATGAGAAAGCTTTCCTTCCATTTCACTACTTCCGAAGGAGAAATTAGTTCTGTCGGAGTTTCGTTCTATATGCTACTTCGCACGTATGCTTACTTTCCGTCTTTTTCAATTTTTTCTGCGGGGAGGGGGGGGGGGGGGCTTGTTTTGTTTTTCCTTGCAGTGTGGTATACTATAATATGCTCCTTGAAAAAATAAGCATTTGGTTGTTCCGCTGTCTATCCCTTCTTAATTCCTATTCATTATACTTATGATGATGATGATGGTGGGGGTCGTTGCCGTACATTCCATGTCAGCCATCGTCGACAGAAGATCTGGAGGCAAATGTTCGGAGGTCAATAAGCCGCAAGGAGACTTAAAAGGACACTAAATAGGACAGTTATTTGAGCTGCATTATTGAATTGCTTCTATAGAATATCAAAAAAGTTCCTATTACCGCGATAGGTTTCGTGATAAGCCAAAAAAAAAAAAAGACACAGCAACAAAGGCATGCGCTGACACCTCCGAAAAGTTCGCTCACTAGTTCCCGTAACGTCAAGTACCTTGTCTGCGCCTCCTCAAGCCTAGGTAATATTTTTATTGGTAAGTTTGAACTTCACTGTAGCTTAATGTGGCCAAAGACAACCTATAGGAAGCTTCAAAAACTTTTTTTCTAAACCATAACGGCACAATCAGAACGATACCTTGAAATATATTGCATCACAGTGACGTGCTTGAGCTGGGGTATCGAAGCAACATTCAGGATAACATTTTGAACTCCCTTTTCTCTTCTATTTATTAAAATGTTAACGCGATATTCACGTGAATAAAGTTTCAAAATAGCACTTTATTGGTCTAAACTGATCTGTTGTTTTTCTTTAGTATTCCTCTAAATAACTTGCTACTAGTATTTTTTGTTAGATTTTGTGTGGCCGAAAGTAAAGTCTGGAGGATGGCAAAACCTTTAATAGAACCGTATATACAATGTGGGCTATGGTATTTGCTTTTCTTTCAATCGCTTTTCCTCCTCCTCATCCTCCTCCTCCTCCCTGCTTTCTAACCACATTTTCCCTCTAACTAGATTGTTATGACCCAGCTGCACGACATTATCTGACAGCAGAAAGCCTGTCAGGTGACAGCAAGAATTATTGATGTAAACAAAAGAACACGTTAGTGTTGCGTGGGTATTCCTAAAACATTTGCTCACCTTCCGTTTGTTTGTTTCTCGTCGTCGGGCACTTGTTAGGGGAATCCTTTCTCTTTCGTCTACAAATGTTCCACCCTAATATACTTCGAGAAACGGCAGCAGTGACACGTAAGAGAGCAAAACATCGACCCACGGCAGTCGTCGCTGGCTGCCGAGTTGCAGCGACGATCAGTCTGCAAAGTTGTCGCCGCTCTGGACCTTGCTTACAGTACAGCGACTACTTCGTCCGCCGAAAATCTGCTTCTACAAATAACGGTAAATGAGTCTGCACACACGGAACGCCCCGATCGATTGGGAGTCCGTGTCGCCCTTAACGAGGGGAGTTACGCCTGTTAGCCGACACGCCCGGCTTTCCCGCTTTTCAGCGCACAGAGGCACCTTGTGCAGTACGCGTCTGTTTGACAAGAACATTTATGGAATGTTCATTAGGTATGAGGACATAGTTCAGAGACTTCAGCAGCATGTCGCTACAAGGATCGTCGACGTTGTTCTGCAAGCACGGCGCAGGAGCCCGGAGGGAGTCGTTCGGGAAGGAAACAGAACTATACGAAGACCTTCGATATGACAGTCCATGATAAGCACACAGAGCTCACTCTTGTTGCTTCTCTAAGGTTTCTATTTGGGCCTGTTGGTATGCGATAAGTTGCGCATAAATGACACGGCCACAAGGAAGAACGATGCGACACACACGGACGCATTCTTGTGTCCTTATGCGCAGCAATGTACATATTCTTCTTGACCACAACATTTTGAATACAAAGGCCGTCGACGAGCAGCCTTCCTGCACGGATCAATACTTAAAACAAACCTCTCAGCGACGTGGAATAAAGAAGAGCAAGAACAGTGCGCGGGGGGTCTCGTAAATAAAAACAGAGGAAGTCTTTCCGCCTAGCTCTCACAAATCATTTTGTAAGCACACAAAGATGCTCTTAATTTCGTTTCTCGGCGCGTGCTGTATAGGTTATTAAGGCGATACATTCAGACGTGCACTGACCTGCGAACTTTTTTTTAATAAAATGTGGCGGAAACCTTGCCCATTTTATTAGGAAAGAGGTTTTATGTGCGAGCAGCCCATCTATGGGCTGTCTTAGCTCTATTTATAGGATATATACGCCTTTTTCTTTTAAGTTTTATAGCCCGAATTCCAAATTTACACGTTTTTTCTACGTTTTGAAAGAAACTAAACACAGCCTCAGAAAAGCCGTAATTTAGCTGCAGTAAACGAGAAATGAAATAAAACAGCCCGAGCTCGCCGCCTTCACTTCATTCTGCAGCCCTAGGCTACATAGCAATAGCGCATTCTTTAACACAGACTAAAAGAACAATATGCTTAAATCATTGCTCGATCCCATTTTGGGGACGCACAGAAGGGGGATAGAGCTAAGTAAAACACATTAGAAAACTTCGCGTGCAAAGCTTCACAGTAAGTTTAGTGTGTGGCTACAGCTTTAGCAGGTAGCTGGATTATGCCATCGAAGGACGTCACCGTCTTGGGTCGGCGGTATATATAAAGCTACCCATAAATGGCAAATACTTAGGCACAAATGTATCACGCAGAACCGACTGAAAGTTTGCTATTAGTGATAGACAAGATACCAGCGGGGAAAAAAATTCACCGACGATTACAATACTCCCTAGCTGTTTAGGCGTTTTGAATTCGCGTTACAATATTGGGGCAAAGAATATTATTGGTAACTACAGAATGCTCTCGGCGGCAGCGCTGAGTCTCTGCTCGCGCAGCTCGTTTAGCAGCAGCGCAGGACGAAGCATTTCTACCACGGTTGCGTCGCTCGTTGTTCAGAAAGAAAGCGTGAATATGGGAACGCCTGGCTCGCGCGAAATTGATTCTCTAGCGGCGACGATGCCGCAGGCGAAGAAGCGCATGCGCAGTGAGTCCCAAGCCTATAAGCCCCGGCCAGCGCTTTGCTTCCGCACACGCCGCATGCCTGGTCGCTGCCGGCGCTCCGCTTTCCTCCTCACCCTTTCGCCTTACCCTCCTCCGCTTTCTGCCTCATTGTTCCGCTGCACTCTCCTTTCCGCTTTCCTCCTCGCGCCTTTTCACTCAGGCCGCTTTTTTCATCCGCCGCTGCGCGCCGCGTTCGCTCTAATTTGTAGCTGTGCTCGTTCGCTTGGTTACAGGTGACGCTGACGCGCGCCGCAGGAACGGGCGCCTAAAGGCTCAAACAGACGTACGCGTTCCAATGCGTCCGCACACGCCGCGCTGACTCGACGTCGCGTCGCGCCCGACGGAGGAAGAGGGCGCGCACCCAAACGATGCACGAGTTGCCGCGCGTCTCGTCGCGGCGGCGCAGTGTTGCTAGCTTGCCATGTTCAAGGCAGTCTAGCCTTCGCTTAAGGGCCATGTTAAGCAATGTGTTACATATTGCAAGAAAACACAATAATTTTAGCTTAAAATTTGTTTTTATATTTCAGAAACATATTTTACGACTCCTTGTGGGTCATTCAGCTCAACTGCGACCCAATATGAGTATTGTGAGCCCGGCGAAACCTGCAGCAGCATCGGCATAGCATCACCAGGTACTGAAGCAGCTTGCCCGGGCTTGCCTGAACGTTGCGCAAGAGTCGTTCCGGAAGTGACGTTGGCTTGCCGTGGTCATGTGAGGTGCGTCATGCTACTGACGCGAGCGGCAGCTTCCGGCGCGGGCGCAAAAATCCTAGTGGTTGTAGGTCTCCACGCCGCCGCGCGCCGACACGCGAAACAGCCTCCGCGCCTGACGCCGTACGCGCCCAGGCGTGGTGCGGCGCGTGCGGGCGCATTGGAACGCGTACGTCTGGTTGAGCCTTAAGAAGCGCATTCTAAAAGCGGCAACTTCCCTCTGGTTTGCAAGTAACACTGACATTCAAACAAACTAAAGCGCACCGAAAAGTTATCTTTTCTCTAATCCAAGTACCTGACAATTGGAGATAATAGCTAAATGCATGTTTGTCTTCCTCTCCTAACAAACAGTAATAAAATAAAAGTTGCAGGTGCGACAACTTCGGCGCTGATGACTCACCAAGGCCTAGTACAGAAAATAAAAAGAAGACTACAAAAGGCGATGGCAGCCGCTGATAACCGACAGCAAAAAGAAAATAAGGCAGCAGCTAAGGAAACCACACAGAAACACAAATAAAAATTCACATGCTTGATGACTACATATGATAATAAATGGCGATTACGCCACTGTTCTCCAATTGGCCGCCGTTACGTCGAGGTGTTTTTTTCTGAAAGCCAGGCTCACACCTACGGAAGCGCGTAGAACGGCAGGAATACGAACGAATACGGTGGTCACAGCAGCCGTAGAAAGCGATCGCAGAGAGTGAAGAACAATATGGAAGGACATCACATTGGCGTAGAAAAAAACAGAAGTATCGAAAGGCAGACAGTCGCTCCCGTCCGGCGCGTTTTTCCATTAGTAGTATACATGCCGCCAACCACTGCGTGGGCATTGGGCCCCCCGTGCTCTGTGCGGCCATATGAGACCAGCCGAAGGCCGCCAGGGCTTGTGGTCCATAGCAGGGATGGCAGAAACAAAAAATAAAGGGAGGAACGAAGTAGAGCGCGAAAGCCGTGTGCGATCATCCAGGACACAGAGTGGTAACGATGCAAAGTCACTGAGAATACAAAGAAAACAGAAAGAGTACGGGACAACCTGCAAATGACGAACGCCCGAAGGCGATGGCGGGAGATTACACACGCATCAATGGCGTGTGTCAAGCGTCGACAGATACGCAGTGCGTATGTTTATAGCACATACATAAAATTATTGTCATCTAATCATCAAGCATGTGAATCTTTATTGGGGTTTCTGCGCGGTTTCCTTAGTTACCGCCACATTTTTATGCGGTCGGTTATCTGCCAGCGCCTTTCGCAGTCGTTTTCCTTCTATACTTGGACTTGGTGGCTCACCAGCGCCGAAGTTCTTTATTTTACTACCTTATATATATATATATATATATATATATATATATATATATATATATATATATATATATATATATATATATATACAAAATACTTGGCGATGGTCCCGTTACGAGGTGGATAGTCAGCTACTTATCGGAACGCCGACAATATGTGCAATACAATGACCATGCTTCTGATATCGTTCCGGTCATTTCTGGCGTGCCGCAGGGCTCTGTGCTGGCACCATTTTTTTTTTTCATTTTATACATAAACGACATAACATACCACGTTGATGTGAAGGTGCGTCTCTTTGCGGATGACTGCGTGCTGTACCAAAAAATGAACACTCATGAAGACCAAATAAGGTTAAACACAGCTTTGGGCAACGTCATAAAGTGGTGCAATACATGGCAAATGGCAATCAACATGGAAAAAACTGTAGTGATGTCTGTCACAAATAAGAAAACAAAATTTAATTTCCCTTACGGTACTGGCAACGGCGTTCTCAGAACAGTAACTGAAAAGAAATACCTTGGTGTGATTATTTCTGATAATCTCAGCTCTAAAACCCAAGTACAAAACATTACCAAAAAAGCAATGAACAGTTTATACTTCCTTAAGCGCACCTTGCGCTTTGCGACTTCAGATACCAAGTTACTCGCATATAAAGTCCTTATCCGTCCAATCTTGGAATATGCAAACGTCGTCTGGTTTCCATATATGCAAAAAGATGTACACATGCTCGAATCAGTTCAACGAAAAGCTGTTCGTTTTATCTACCATAGATACCGGCGCACTGATTCTCCCACAGAGCTGCTTTCCAACGCAAGCCTAGACACCTTATCAAGCCGCGTCACGCTCCATAGACTCAAGTTTCTTTATCAATTAATTCATAACGCATTTAACATGGATCCTGCTACTTACATTAGTTTTAATCGTTCTAGAGAAACACGTCACAAGCATGACTTTACGATTAATGAATACTCTTGTGCTAACAACACATATTACTTTTCCTTTTTCCCTCGAGCCATAAGAGAATGGAACGGCCTAGATAAATCTATAACTTCGCAGGATTCCTTGAAAAAGTTCGCTGAGCTCGCTGCCTTGTCAGTCTTGACAACAATCCAGACCTGATGATCACGTTCAGACTGTATTGATATTGTGTTGTCGCCCACTCGGTGCGTAACTGGCATATTACTGTACTGTATACTGTTTGTATTGTTGCCCGCTTGATGTGTAACTGGCGTATTACTGTACTGTACTGTATTCCTGTATCATCCACTCCTGTAACAGTCCCAGTGGGACTAACAGTATGTTAAATAAATATATATATATATATATATATTATCGAGAATGCACGGAAGCTTATGACGTTATACCAGTAACAAACGGCCTCATAGGACTATCAATTTTATTTATTATCGGGATGTAAGGTCCAGCCTGTCTCTTTAGATTTAAATAAGTACCGTCTGAGAAGTGAATCAATAACAGAAGGGACGGCTCGCAAGTTATTTCGTGCCGCTGTGGCGCTCCCTGGGCCTTGTAGGGGTCACGGCGAAGAAATCGCGTAGCCGTGAGAGGCCGAAAACTGATGTCTCTGCTGATCATTTCGTTCAGTTTTTTCAAAGAAAAAGAAAACGTTTAGACTGGCCAGTTGCGTAAGACAACTTCTACGCGTGTTTCTTTCTGCTGTCGTCCTTCGATTATTGCGCTGTGATTCACCTGTCACTCTGCCGCTGGCAACTTTCCTCTCTGTAGCTCTAAGCCATGCAGGCGCTTGCTTGCCGTTCGTGACCTGAGAGTACTGGGCGCGCAGCGGTAAACAAAGGAAAAAGAACTTACAGTTTGAGAACAACATAAGCCCCCAAAGGGTCTAAGCCCCTGCTGCAACTTTCCTAAAGCAGGCCTAACAAATATCTCTTTTATAACCATACTTAACCGATCGAAGCTTACACGCATACACGTAAGAAGGAGAAAAGGCAAGAAGCCTTATGGACACAGCTCCTTTATCCAGTCACAAAGATGTAGTCGAAACTGCTTTGCTTCACCCGTTCTTCCTTCCCGTGCGGCTCCGATAAAACAGGCACCCGGAGCTGCCTGACGCGGTCTTATTATTTTAATATTGCAGTCTCGGCCACGAACACTGGGAACTTTTTTTTTTTTCATTGAAGCCGCAGCAGTCTAACAAATTGTGAAGGCTCCAGTGTTCAGTAGTGTAGCGAGGGTGCCACGAGGTGCCATCGTCAAGGCCTGCCGTCTAATCCGCATTCCGAAACGTAGCAGCCGTACAGAAACTCCCGGTAAGCCTTGCGACCCTTCCGGTGCGTCTGCGCACGCTCGCCTGGCAAACCCGGAAGCCATTTGGAGCCCGAACGATGGGATACCTGTCCACGTGACTTAAGGAGAATAAATACGTGTTTTGTAACTTCGAGTGCCCGTGCGAAATCGCAACATTCCTCCCACTGTTCATCTTAATTTTCTTCCTTCGAAGTTTTTTCTTTTTTCATAGCGTTCTGGAAGTGTCGATTATTTTGTTATTCTTCTTTCTTTTCTTCATAGAATGTGACAGCTTGGTGAGAAACCGGAAATCTGAAGACCATCTCAGGAGTAATGAAGCAGTAGAATTCCAAAAGATCAATCATCGGTGTCCTAATTTTTAACAAGGAAACAAAACTTCTGTGGGATGTGCGTTTGGTTCGTGTTCTTCAATATATTGCTAGGCGGAAGTGCAATCCGCTCTCGTAATAAATAATTGTGATGTGCAGTGTATTCTTTGGCAAACAATCTCAAAACGTCCAGAAATGCACTGACTCGGAAGTAACTTTTGCCTCGGTTAAGCTTATTGAAGGGATGCGCCTGTACAGCAGTAATCATCATCGTCATCATAGCCATCATAATAATCATCAACCAGCGCGTGGTGTGTGTTTCTTTCTCCCCGTCTTTCGTGTTTTTAGCGCTCTAAGTTTTAATTAATAATCATCAACCTAGTTCACGTGAAATGTAGGACGAAGCGCTCTCCCTGCGATGCCAGCGTACCCCTGTCTAGCGATTACTATAGCATACGAGCTTTTAAAAGAACTGAAGAAATAGCCAGGGCAAATTCTAAACTCCAATCTCCTCCTTGTGTTATTTCCCCTACTTAACTCAAAGTTTGATGCCCAAGCTAAAGAACCTCTCTGTATATTTCTTTTTGTATGTCAGTTGTATGTCTTATGTTGTACAGTTGTCTCCATTACGGATTATACTTGTTCATTATGTTTAGATGAGGCCACCTGTTAACTTAGGATTCATTGCTACCATTCTCAGATAATATGCTTTCAAACAGCACTTGCGTACAAAACGGTTTAGGCAAAACAGTCCGCAAAAACAAAAAAGAAATCTGAAAGCTTGCTTTCCTCGTTTTCATTATTTCTTTTAGCTTAGGTGAATAATCATAAGTTAGCCATATAGAGCTGAGAAGAGGAGACTGTACGCACAGCGTAGGCGTGACCACACGACTCGTCAAAGCGATAACTGCACGAACAATCGGTTCTCGTACATCTTAAACCTGGATCAAAGAATAATTATTTGCTGTGCTTGAATGCAGCTTCGTCTCTCTTGAATGTGAAGGACAAACAGTACGACTGAAGATCAGTTGGCTCCAAGCTGAAATAAATGGCTTCGCAGGCAAGCTTTAACGAGACAGCCCGACATTCTGCCAGTCTATGCAGCGCGCGAGAGAACACGACGTTGGAAATGAAGCAGGGTGCCTAATTACGCGCAACATTAACAACTGCGTGCAGATTAACCTCGCCCTCGCATAATGCAAACACCGTAATGAAAATCCCGAAACTCCCAGTGGACAGTGATAAGTAGGCGACGTGTGTCATTGGCCAAGCCAAGGAGAAAGAAAGGAAATGTTTTCAAAGGAAGTTAAACGCGCTCTACCCCCGAATGTTCGCAATAAAAGAATTGTCCCGAAGTCGCAGGTTTCTGAGTAAAGCAAGAATTCACCGCCGCAGATGAAGGGGCACCATGCAGTCAGCTTCAAGTTGCTTTGTTTGAAGTTGCGTTACATTTCAGCACAAGTACTTACCACGCGTTTGGAAGAGAATTGGAAGACTGTTAGTTCACTATTCGGATTAAAGGGGGACACGTATTATCCAGCTCTTGAACTTTGTGAACTAACACAGCCTAAACGGCGTTCATTCAGCCCAGCCCTGCTAAATTAGGAGCCTATTATGTTGAGAGAGAGTTGCTGCATATCTACTCGATGTACTGTGCTGGAAGAAAAAAAAAAGTAAACCGACAGGCGCTCTTTTTGTCTTCTACACTACTCTTTTTTTTTTCATTTTCTTTGTGCGTTTTCCGCCTTGCATGCTCTACTGTATCTCGAAATTAGCTATAATGTTACTCAGTTTAACGAGGTGCATTAACACACACGTTACATCTACGATTTTGTGCACAGACGTGTCTTACACTTATTGTTACGTTTCTCCGCAGCGAAATCGCGGAATTGAATTATAAACATAAAGACGCACATCAAAAAAGCACGATGTAAAAAGCTTCTTTGGAATCTTATTATTGTACAATATTTTTTTTCAATGGGCACTTCGATGCGACTGCCTCTTTTTTTTTTTTACCTATCTTGCGAAGAAATAGCAGGGTATCGAAGTTCATGGTAGGAGGAGCAATTGCCGTGAGATTTATATAGGAAGTATGGAGGTCAATGCGACAGGCAGTCCTTCCTGTGATCTGCCAATGCACATCAGCTTTTAAAGCGAATATCGTAAGGTCAAATAAATCTTTTTAAAAAATTAACCACTTTCTGACTCAGCGCTTTGCTAGTTTGCTTCTTCGCAGCGCCAAAATCATACATATTTTACCCTTTTATGCACTGAAAGGCAGGTTGCTCAGGAAACTCAGCATGAGAGTTTCTAAAGATCACCATAAAAAGAAAGAGTTTTGGAAGTAGTTCGCCGGTCCCCGAAAGTTTTCTTAGTTTTGCATTTAAACACATTGACTTTTATGTTTGATCCCACCGGTATAAAACTAGAGAATTCACCCGAGCGTGGTGCCGAGAAACACACCACGCTGTACTGCACAAAAAGGTAAACAAGAGCCCGCAAAGTACTGATATTGGCTCTCAATTTCCTTCCTCGCCGTGTATGTGCATTCACATGAGTGCATGAACCTGCAGTTTGACACAGTGTCCGCGCAGCCCAACGTATCTTTCTTCTCTATCATTCAAACTATACAGAAGTAGATATAAGTAATGGGTTCTCCATATGAATGCGGTGCGACAAAGGTGCCAGACGGGTAATGCAGCTTCAGTTGTGTGCTAATATACACGGCTTTCTTCGCATCGACAGAAACACTACCACGTGTACATGTAAATAAGCTTATTTGCATGTATGAAAGGAAGCCAAGGACGGACAGACAGACGGATAGAGAGATAGAGACAGACAGACAGACGGATAGAGAGAGAGAGAGAGAGAGACAGACAGACAGACAGACAGACAGACAGACAGACAGACAAAGAACTCTATTTCACATTGGCTTTTTTTTTTACGTTACTATATTCGGAAACAAATGACATATAACAAGATAAATAATGAGAGAAGATAATGTTACAAGTTTATGATAACGTCAAAGGCGGACGCTCAAATAATTATTCGTCTTCTATTCACACAAAAGCCAGTATCCTGCCCGCGGAATGGCTTTTGTATTTCTTTTGTCAATGGACAGTTGGGCTTACTTTATGCGACGCCTACGCTCAGCGTAATATCTTTCTCGGGGAGAATACACGTACCAAAAAGGAAAGAGTACTAAACAGACGACATATCGTTTTATTTTTCTTTATTCCTTTCTTTTAATTATGTATTAAACAATCGCACGATGTAACAGTGTTACAGCACTCATGTCTGTTATAACAACAATGCAAACGGCGTGCGCTTTCGCAATCTCATTTCTGCACAAAAATAACTTGTATCCAGTCTCATCACGTATGTTTCCCTCTTGCTCGGAACAGTTTTGCCTGCATGCTTTGCGACAAATTGCATAACGCAAAAGTGTAGCTCAGAAGGATATTAATGACACAGGCTTTTTACAGCTGCCCGAGAAAGAATGTGCTTTCATTACAAATTTAGTTTGTGTGCGTCTATCTTGTGGCGCAGCATTTTATCATCAGCGCTTCTTTTCCGGATTACAACACACAAAAGGGATGACGCGTCGCTGCCAGTGCGATTTACTGCTTCCTAGTCTCGTCGGGATATTAATCCAGAAACGTGTGCCTCACCGGCAATTACGAGTTGAGTGCGTGACGTGTACGCTGGATGGTCAGACTCTCGTATCTTGGAGAGCACTCAATGGAAACGCCTTACTAAGTCCACCATGAGCCACCGTAACTTACAAAAGCAGGGTTATAGGGTGGCAACCTCGCGGCATTGCTTGCGCTGCTCAACTCGAACTCTTCTCTTTTATTCCCCTGCCCCTTTCCCCCTGTTCAGGGTAGGCAATCGGAACTGGCTCTGGTTGACCTCCCTGCCTTTCTATACATCCTCTTTCTCTCTCTCTCCGTAAGTGGAAGTTAAACTATGCACTGTCATTAGCACACGAACCGTATCACCGCCATTTGTTATGGCGATAGGAATTAGAAGGACTCTCCAGGCGCATTTCTGCCATCAGCGTCGCCGTGAGTTTCCGTATGAAGTCCAAGGGCAATAAAATCATCGCTGCGTGCCGGAGGCTGTATGTGCGAGTGAAGCATGCGAAGGTGAGACGGCGAACGCGGCTCAATCTCGCGTGCACGAGAGGAAGGCGGGTCGGAAGCGCGCCCTCTCCTGTCGCGCGCGGGGCACGGAGGTGAGGCGGGAGAGGGGGGCGTGCTTTTCCAGCGGCTGCTGCTTACGGCGCGGCCGTGCGGGCGCCGTATTAACGCGACAGCGTTAAGGAGCTTGTGTCGCAGAAAAGCCGGTGTCGTCGGCGTCGGTGTCGGCGTCGTTGGCCGTGAGCGATAAAGCCCAGCAGGCACTTCATGAATAAAAAACAACTTGCAAGATGGGCTGGGTGGGAATCGAACCAGGGTCTCCGGAGTGTGAGACGGAGACGTTACCACTAAGCCACGAGTTCGATGCTTTTTTGAAAGCGATCTGCACTGTGGTCAAAGTGCGCGCCTGCTCGGGCATCTTCAAGGCGATCTGCGGTGTTCGCAGAGTGCGCGTATGGTTCCGGTATAGCTTCGTATGCGCTGTGCTTTCAACGTTCCTTCCGCGTTGAAGCGAGAGATGCACGGTCAATTCGCTCGCTGCTGCTTCCGCGATTCCTCTCTAAAGTGTTTTGACAGCGAGTTTGGGCGGTCATCGAACGAGATGTGTTCATGTTCACCTGTGCGCGCGTGACTCCGTGCTTGTTAATTTAGTTAGTATGCGAATGTCTACAAGTTCCTACGGCCACTAAAGCTAATATTCTTACTTCGTATAGCTTTCTACTAATTTGATATCGTAATAAATGCTTCACCTTTCGGGCGAAACTGCGACATTTTTTTAAGAGACACTAAACGGAAGGAAAGAAAGGTTAATTTCAGCTGTATTAGTAAATTACCTTTCTACAATACCAAAAAAGCCATTCTTCGCGGGAGGAAATACTCGGTAAACTATATGCGAGTGTGTGTGCGTCTGCGTGTACGTGCCCGTGTGCGTGCGTACATGCGTGTGTGTGGAGAGAGAGAGAGGGAAAAGGCGCAAAAAATGAAAGGCTGGCGACGACGTCTTGGAGTTCTCGCACAAGCTCAGCGTAAGGTCATGAATTTAGATGGCGCCTGCTCGGGCATTATTATTATTATTATTATTATTATTATTATTATTATTATTATTATTATTATTATTATTATTATTATTATTATTGTTATTATTATTAAATTTGAAGAACATATACTCAGCTGCAAAAGTCCAAATAGGAAAAAATGGGGAAAAAGAAGCTTTGAAATCCGTGACTGGTGTATATATGCACTTAGTGTTTCAGAACGATATTCTTTAATTACGCTAGCTTTCGATATAGTACCGTGAAATTCGACTCATGCAAAGAATCTCAAAACGTAGTTAATGACCCTCAACTGATTTTTCATTTATCCCTATCTCTCTTCGTTTATCTTTGCATTTCATGTCCGTTCGAGTGAATCGAAAACTGATCACGTACTATTAGAAAAGTAAGTGCACAAAGTACGCAAACAGCTGCTATAACAAAACGCCGCATTACACTTCACTGAATTGTGGAATGCCCCAGCATATACGAAGTACAAAAGATCAAGGAAGGAAGAAGAGATGGGGCAAACGCTTGTCCTACGTTTTCATAGTTGTCCTTTGTATTTTTCTTGCGCTGAAGCCCAATGCGCCACGGACCCAATGAACAACTGGCCTCAGAAATTCGGCACATATATCATCAAAGCCATGACAAGGGACACAACATAATCCTTTCAGTGGCTTCCAGGACATTGTAACATCAGCGGGAATGACCACGCCGACGAAGCCGCCCGATCTGCACATGAAAGTGGTCAACGAGTCTTCATTCCACTTTCGCGAACAGACGCTGCGGCTGAGCTGCGATTGATGTCCCGTAAGCGCACTTTGCCCCTATGGAACTCGAATGTTTTCACCATGTGTCGGTTGCGTTCGTTGTCTCCGGACATACGGATGCACCTCCCGCCTGGATTACCACGACGTGAACAGACCATGCTCTACCGTATGTGGCTAGGCGTTGCCTTTACGAACTCATATGCTTTCCTCATTGGAATGGCCAACAGCCTCACGTGCGACACATGTAACATGGACGAGACGCTCGCACAAATTATCTGTGTCTGCCCGCGATACAGTGCTCAGAGACAAGTGATGTGCAGAGTACTGGACCAGTTGGACAATCGTCCACTTTCAGAACTAAAAGCTTTAGGCCAATGCTCCGAAAGAACATCCGCGTTGAAGGCCTTACTCGCGCTATTAAGGTTCTTGCGGTCTACGGGGCTTCACGACAGACTAAGAATGCCGCCCCCTACCGCTCTGTAGTGTACGCGCTTTGTTCATGCTTGTCTCCCTTTCTTTATATCTCTCCCTTCCACTCTGTTTCTCTTTTTATCCCCCTTAACCCTTCCCCCTGCGCAGGGCAGCCAACCGGAACTACCTCTGGTTAACCTCCCTGCCTTTCTCTGCATTATTTTCTCAATCTCTTCTTGCGCTGTGCACAATATGCAGTTCGAATCAACTCTGAGACTAGCCCGCTACTTTGATTAAACCACACTTTTACCACATTAAAGAGAATATCGTAGATTACATTAAGTCTACAAACAGAAATGAGAAATTCATATGATTTCAATTTATTACGCGATATGCGTGGCGTTCAAGCATTCCTTGATAAGCTAACGAGCTCAATGATGGGAACAGCGTGGCAACAGAGTTCGAACAGTTCGGGGTGTTTATTGAAAATAATAAAATGTTCACGTGAGACACCGTATTGCTTCTTTCTTTTTTTTTTTTTTGTGCGAAAGCATTACATGCCCCATTACCCGAAAATTCGTGGTAGCCGGAAGCGTGACCGAATGATGAGATAAAAAATGGCCAACGACGCAAAAAATTATTAGTATTTCTTTGAAAAAACACATACACAGGGCAGGAAAGGGAAAGCGAAGAATATGCTGGCAACTGCCACCGGAAGGGGCACAACGCCTGCCCACTCTTCAGAAACGGGGAGACAGAAACATTGCAATGGAAAATAGGAAGAAGGGGTGGGATGAGGAAAGAAAGAGCAAGATGACAAGACTGACAGAATTAAGTGGAACGCACAAAGTAGGGCCGGTCCCCCCCACTGCAGGTCACCCCACTAAAGAATGTCGAAATAGAAGAATTCGTGTCTCAGCTAGGTCCCGTCACCCGAAAAATAGAAATAGGCCACAAACGTGAACCTGAGTTAGTTACTTTTAGAAAAGCAAGAACAGCGTGATGAGCCTGATCGCGTCGACACGAACAACCACTGAGGTATACAAACATTCGTCGAGTGTCGTATACACCGCAGGCCTAGGAGATGATAGTCCCTCACTAGCAACGTGCGCAGCACACTGAAAGCGGGTCACTCCAATATCATGTGCTGAAGTGTCTCACAGCAACCGCAAGACGTGTACGAAGGACTGGCCACACGTCCTTGTGGGTATAAACGTTCGCGCACGTTCATACAGCCACAGCTTGAGTAGTTGCACAGCTTGAGTAGTTGCACTCTAGCGCGACGAGGCAAGCCTCGACCGCAAACACGAGGCGAGAACGTTCCATTTGCGACGCGTTGGTCTGAATGCTGCTTGAGTGAATGGCGACGAATCAGAAGACGAGCGTCCCCAAGCTTGCGCAACATTTCGAAGCAGACACAGTCGTTACGAGCGCAAGTTGATGCCTGCCGATCAGCCTCTTCATTTCCGACGATCCCTACGTCTGAAGGTATTCATTGGGCAGTTTTGCGGGGAGAGTCAGTGATGCTGCTCAAAAATGGACAATCAATCTGACTGCGTTGTAATCTGGTAAGGGCATCGCGGGAATCCGTAAAGATGGCAATCTTCGATGCGGTTAACTTCTCCTGCACATATTGCAGTGCAACATTATTTGCTGCTATAACTCCGCAGTTGTTGACGAGGCTAGATGGGGTATGTGAACTATACGTCGTACTTGCGTCAAAGGGCAGAAGAAGCTGCAGAAGTGCCCTGAGAGTCGCTGCGTACAAATTCATCTGTGAATACTTGGAGATATTCTGGAAGTCTTTGCAAAATGTGCAAATGAGTCAATTAGGATATTGCCGAAACAGGCATATCAGACTTTTAGTTTATGTCAGGGATTGTTTATGTCAGGATTGTCAGTTTATGTCAGGGATGAATTGGGAAAGCGCGTTTGATGATATCTTTCAAAGGCGGAGACGTAACGGAAGCAGGATGTTCAGAAATGCCAGCAATGTTCATAAATAATGTCGCAATTTTTCCCATGCGAGAAAACTGGCGGTGAATGAGACGATCAAGGAGCGATTGACAATTGGATGCGCGGTGCAGACGCTCAATATGATACAGAGCTCTCTGGTCTGCTTGCAGCCTCGGGGGTAACTGATGCGCTTCAGTGAGTAATGCAACAGACTGCACCTCACGATGTAATCCAAGCATTAGTCGAAGGGCAACGCGATGATCTCATTCCAGTTGGGTCATCAAACTTAGTGGCTCATTCAGGAATGGTAGCGCATACATCATGCCTGAGAGTACAGATGACTCGTACACCTGCAGAGCCGTTATTTGTTCGTAGCCGGCACCTCTAGCAGTCAAGGTAGCCACATATTTAAGGAGGCATTGCGATTTCGTCGTACAAATTTAACGCCAGGACGCCAGAGAGGCGATCATCCACAACTAAGCCCAAATAACGGTTTTGTCGCACCCAGCTTATAGGCGTTTCGTCAAGGTACAGTCGGCTCATTGTTCGACGAGCGCGTCGGTTAGGATGATATGCTATTGCGGTCGACCAATGAGGTGATATTTGCAGGCCGACTTCAGCCAAGTACTCCAAAGTTGCGTTCAGAGTAAAAAACACGTAAAATAATTCACCGACGATTACGATAATTCCTAATGCGGGTATTTGAGCTCAGCTGCATACGTGTTTTCATTCCGCGACATATTGGCTGGCGCGGACAATCTGTCTCGTGCAGCACGTTGCAAACGAAGCGAAGTGTGGCGCGACTGCCTCGCTAATCTGGAGATCGCGAGAGCCAGCGCGTGGGTGACGCGTGGGCGCGATTCAAAGCAGCCGCCGCCGACAGACCTCCCGGACGACGCGCGTTGCCGTGGCGCCATCTCGTAGCTGTCGTCTCGCCGTACTACGCTTTTCATCTCGCGCTTTCGCCATACCCTCCTTCGATTTCCTCCCCCCGTGCTTCTTTGGACTTTTTCATCTTTCGCTGCGCTCGTTCGCTCGGTTACGCCGCCGCCGACGACACCGACGCTCGTCGCAGGAACGGGCGCCAAAGAGCTCTCAAATGCTCAGATTGACGTCAAATTTCTCAGGGAGGTTCCTGCAAACAAAGTGAATTCATGGATTTAAAAAAAAACATTTGGTAAATTTCAATCTAGGTGGGAATCAAACCAGGGCCTCCCGGGGTGAGAAACGAGTACGCTTCCCTGACGCCACGGCGACTCCACATTTCTGGCTGACTAAATGTGTGGCCTAGTGCATGCGTCATTGGGCACCTGGCGGCGCAGCCAATGCAGGAGGAGGTGGCACCAAGTCATGAGTGTACAACATGATCGCATTTGTGGCGTTGCGAGGTCTACAAACGGTATAATGCTTTCGCATTCCCACACGTAAGCAGTCTCAAGTGTCTCTGCCGAATTTTTTTTCTTAACATTACAGGGTTTTTGATGTGGTGAAGCACCATAGCAGACTCGTAACTTGTCGAGAAATGCGCTTGTAGCTTCTCACTCAGCAGCCTTGCAAAGAAAAACGTCGCTAAGAATAGGTGGTGCCACCATCAAACACAAAAGAATGACAAGCTATATTACGCGTGTTATACACTCGCTATAGTTTCGTTAAATCTAATTGCACCTCTAAGAAACCACGCTTCAAACGGCACTTGAAAGGTTCCAGAAAGATTTTCAACAATACCTTTTGGGCATTACGATTAGCATTGCTTACGCCCATCAGATTATGACCGTCGTAATTATAAACGCGACTTCTGGACTGGATGATATTCTGGAATAAGAGTGATACTTTGACCGAAAGGCGTGCCAATAGTCTAGCCAAAGCATGCTTTCTTTAGTAACCTATAATCAAGTTGCAGCGAAGCTTCTTACTTCCTGATCGTCTTTCGTGGAATGTTGCGAAAAACAGAGGCCCCTCTTTATCACTCATTAGTGAACAAATAGTTTCCAGGTTTCTTTTTCTTTCTTTATCTTTCTGTTTCCCCTTACCCCTTCCTCAGTGCAGGGTAGCAAACTGGATATCTGTCTTCCGGTTAACATCCCTGCCTTTCGCATGTTAGTTGTCTCTCTCTCTCTCTCTCTCTCTCTCTCTCTCTCTCTCTCTCTCTCTCTATCTATCTATCTATCTATCTATCTATCTATCTATCTATCTATCTATCTATCTCTATCTCTCCCTTTCTCTTCTTCAGCCTGCAACACAAAAATGGCACTACTTTTTACGAGATGTATATACACAGAAACAAACAAACAAACAAAACTTGCCATGGAGGCAAAACCAACTTTGGTAAGAATGGCGACCGCAGTAAAATGTTAAAATGTTCAACGAAAATGCCCCCATAATGTCAAGTCTGACAAATTCGATTAGTCGCAGTAATAAATTTCAGCACGAACCGGCCGTTGGGACACCTGTAAAAGCAAAGGCAAGCTTAAGGAGGCCTTAATGTTAACAGAAGCACGCACCTGAAGAAGCGCGGCCTTTGCTTGCGCACAGGACCTCGGCGATAAATAAAAGTCGAACGCACACCTTCCCTCAAGGTTCATTTCCTCCGCATACCGAAGAGAGGGTGCCCACGGCACTTGGGCGTGGCAGGTACCGCCTCCTTGATCGAGCAAGTCAGAAAGCCGTCGTCTCTCGCAGGCCCGCAGCTTCTGGCGGCCAAGTGGGTGTTTAACCGGGTGCTTGTCTTCGTGTCCCTCTTAACTCTATTGATCAACCACGCCTCCCAAGCCCAAGTGTCCTTTCGCCCGTGTCACGTCGTGCGCAAAGAACAGAGGGGGCGGAGGAAGACGGGAGCGAGAAGTTGGTCGGGTTGCTCTCGTCAGTCAGATCCGGCGAAACTTGTCATTCGAATGAGGATATGACTGCAAAGGGCAGGTCATATGCACTTGCTTCGCCCAAGTGCACAAGAAGAACAGAGCTCGATATTGTTCGAGCGATATAACTGTTCTATTCGCTCTTCTATGCCATCATTCACGGCATGCCGTTGTATACCTCCCAAGTATAGTGGCATCATCGTGGAATAATCGTAACAGTAAAAGACTGAAAATAAAGAGAGAAGGCAGCAACATGTAACAAGAAAGATGTCTGATTTGCTACCCTATGCTGGGGGAAGGGGAATAAGAAGAAAAGAGAGAGGGTGTAGAAGGCGGAGAGTGTGTGAATACGTGTGGGCAGTACCCCGCAGTCATAGATGCTCGCACGCGCCAGACGTTTTAAATAAGCACAAAAGTGCCTTCACTGCCTCTTGGGGCGGATCGGTTGGGCCTATGTTCAGTGGACGATCGTCTAGTAGCCGCAACGTATATCGGACGTTATTTGCCAAATCGAGGACAGTGGCACAATGTGTGGTCTGTGCTCTCCTCCCGGCGGCAGACATCTCGTGCAGCACTGTGGACCACCGCAAATAGTGCTGAATAAGCTCGCGTGAAAGAAACTTCCAACTACATTCGACGCAGGAGAGGGGCCTCCCGTCAAACGCAGCCCGAGTAGGGGCCAGAGCTGCAGCGAAGCGTTTAGTGTTTTGCACTCTTGTGCGGCTTATGTGCCATACGTTCCGCACGGCTAACGAGTGTGTGCGGGTCAGAAGTCGAAGCTACCTCGCAGCGTCTGTCCCAGACAGTCAAAACGGGACGCAGTGGACTTCTTCGTGGGATGTTCTGGTAGCCTTTCCTGAGTCGTAATTTTCAGTGAACCTGCACTTGGCTGGGTAATCATTGAAAAGATATCTCGTGGCCTTTTTCGTTAATGTAGAGGTTAAAATCCAACGTCAGTTGTTCGCGAGTTCGTTGGCAGAGAGTTCGTTGGCTGCGTAGATTTTAAAGCCAGATTTGAGCACGCAAGACTGCCCATTTTTTTAATCTATCGGTGTCAACCATATGAAGTGCACGTTGTAACAAATCAGTCGAATAAGACAAATCGGCGCAGTGAATGTCTACCCTAAGACTTTCAGTTCAATAATTGCCGCTTCAGCGATTGTGTAAGCCAGTGCCAATAAAAAAAAATACTTCCAAAGCCTTCTACTTTATACCCTTTGCTATACATATGTTCATAGCCGAAATATTACCTTTAAGAACTTGTAATTTATCATCGTAAGTCTAAGCTGTAAAGCGTCACATGAAAACGTCTCCCGTACGCTCCAATGAATGCGACATCGCACAACGACTAGGCAGACCCTAGAGGAAACGTTAAATGGAAAATAAATGCATTGCTATCCCTAGACAAGGCCCCAGGCGTAGCCGGAATCCTTCCATTCAATGAGTTCCCCTTCAGCCTTGCAGTCGACGAGAAGTCGTTGTCAATGAATGAATGAATGAATGAATGAATGAATGAATGAATGAATGAATGAATGAATGAATGAAGTCGACATCAGATGTCTGGCAATAGAAGACATGTGGCGCATGAATACAGGCACCTGTTACAGTAAGCAAGTCAAGCATTGTTTTTACCATGCACAAACACACGACCCCTCCGATGAACTGTGTGTCGATCATTCGGTAAGCACACAGCAGAGCATTTATTGGGCACCAGAATTTAATGTGGTCAGTAATCAGTTGATATTGACCGGTTGAGCGACGCCCAGACTCACTAATGCTCCCACTCGCTCCATGTTCTGAGCTACCACCGCGCCAGTTAAATTTCTTTATCTCCTCCTAAATAAATGAGATATGTAGAAATAATTTTATAGTATGAAAGAAATGTTTGCATAATATTGTTCGTGTCACACTGTGGGATCGCAAAAAGAACCTTTTTTTATCGATCGTAGCCATTGCCTTGCTATGCCTAGAAATCCCGCCTGACTACACCCGTTGCACGTTCTTTTTCACATTTACAATTAACCTCAACCCAAAAGCAGAACTTGAAGATATTCTCTGGAGCAAATGATTAAACAGCGCGGAACACTCTAACTCCATTTTCGAACACTCGTGAACATGGTAAGTACTCAATAAAAGCCAAATTGTTTTTCCGTTATCCATAATAAAGGCCCATGTTGAGCGAAATTCGAATCCTGTTCTCCAGAGACTTTCTTACCTTTCTTTTTTTACATTTTCATTCTTCTGTGGCGAAAGTAACTATGGCTGATTTGCATTTGTAAGGGGTTCTCGGGCGCTCGTCTCGAAGAATCAAATCGGCCCCCCTTTTTTTTCAGAGATCTGCATTCGACAGCTTGATTTCATTTGGGAGAGTAAAGTTCTTACTGCGTGCTGATGAAATTATAGACGCAAGACGATAAAAAAAAGAAAGGCGACTTCGTTTGTCGATCGTTATTCCGTACGAGAAGCGTTCCTCTCCTTTGGTGCCTCTTTAACGTCATCCTTTTGCGAACAAACAAGTTTAGCGATCGGGAACTCCCCACTGTAAGCGGTCTTTCACTTTCGGAAGGTCATTTCGAGAGCACGTATAAGCTCATTTCGTAAAACCGACGAGGTGGGAAGTAGAAAATCGGAGTTACGAGGGCTCCTGAGTTCTAGCTGCTCCTCTTGTTGCGTGTGTCAATTATGGCTGCCTGCTCGTTGAGTGCCGGTTCATTCATCCGCAGTGCAACACCAAAAATTTTGCCCCCACAAATGAAGGGCAGCAGAAGACTAGTCTAGTTCAGCTCCTTGTCTCTCTCTCTCTCTCTCTCTCTCTCTCTCTCTCTTGCCGTATGTGGCCGAATACGTTTAATAGGGTGGTAAGGGGTGGAAGTAGGGTGGAATAAACGCGCTCTGTTAGAAAACGCGTTAGGATAAATAAAACTTCCAAACTTCCATTATTCGAACCCTACATCCCTAATTAATACCCTTCGTTAAGAGTACATATAGAAGAAAGAATACAAATATTTATTTTCACACGTAGTCAGTGACATATAGGAGCTAATTGCCGAATACGACGCTTTTTTGTGAAACATAGAAATGGTTCATTTTCGAGCGTTTACTTTTCCTTAACGTATCTGTACGAATATCTGAACATATCTCTTCCGACGCCTCCACCATGCACGGTCACGCCACTTTTGTATGCCGCCGCGACGATGTCTACACCGAACCATTCAGGCTAACGTCACTTGAAAGACCAACCCGCTCTCTTCCAACCAGCGCCCTTCCCTTGCGCCACCCCCCCCCCCCCCAGACATGTCCATGTCACCATCTTAATACCTTCAAAAAAAAATAACCGGCGCACTGCCTGCTGCGATACTCAGTCATTTTTTCAACTCATGTCCTGTTTTTGCTCCCGCGCGCTAACCGGCTGACCGTCTCTTCTAAAACCACAAACGCAACCATAAAACCAGTAAAGATTTCGTGCTCCTAATGACGCTTCCTAATCATTACTGATGCCCGCAAGCCCTTCAGCTTAAAGTGCCCTGTGGCAAATGAACCTCCCCCTTGACAAAACGTGCGTCGCAGCGCGTGAGATCAACCGGAGCGGAAAGCCCTTCAATTACGCCTGTTGCGAAGCTCAGCTCTCGCGATACGGATGTTGCCGTGTCCAGATTCTGGTAACTATGCTGGGCGTATTCATTCGCCCGTGGCATTTAAATGATTTGGCTCATGTCGTCTTGGTGTCGATGTTCGGTCACCGCAGTGCGTAATAAAAATACTATTATAGAGCGAAAATCAGGCCCTAGTGATTGCGGTAGAAGCCAGCGCGATAGCTCGAACGGCGTGTACGAGAGGGCAAACCATACGTAGCCCGTGCGATAATTCGCTGCAAACTTCGCTTTGGCGTCTAACATGCTGCTCCTCCAAGCCGACTTGTCGTAACAAATTCGTAATGTAAGAAAACAGTAAGTCACCAATGCAGACGCTGGCCAGTACCGCCTTTCGTATATTGCGTTTGATCCTAACCTAGGAGTCGAAAATCTCTAGAACGTCCCAAATGAGCGCCGGTAACCTACCCTTCACTTCGGCGCGAATTCAGCGTGGTTCCCGCGCTGTGCCCCACGTTCAATTCAAATGGGTGACGAAACGCGCTTTCGCTTTCCATCGCTCTCCTCGAAGCTCGAAGAAGAAGACGGCTGTACTTTTGACATGTTACAACGCAATATTTTTAGAGTTGCGGGTGCTGTTTGCTGGGAGGAGTGTTTTAAAGGACGCGTCGACATGGAAACGTGATGCAGAACCAAGCAAGCGCGACATTTAAATGGGGCACAAGTGAGCCGGAATGAATTAATTCTACGTACGTGTTCTATCACGTCTTTCGTTCCTCAACGCTTGAAGCAGGCAAAGTTCGAAAGATTTTGCTTGGCTTTTCAGCCGTCACGGGGCGCTGCACACGCCAGACGCAACGATGGCGCAACCCACCGCCCCGTTCCAAAGGGGACGCTCATAACATCCATCCATACATCCAGCAAAGCCCCATTCATAGAGTTTCTCACTACTTTACCTAGAAGGAAATCTGGCGCTGCTGCGCTGTGGTATGCATGGGAATGCCGGTATATTGTGACTTCGGATTGGCATCGTTCTCGGAGAGACAGGACACCTTGAAGACGCGCTTGGCAAGCACCGTTCCGTCTGTCACAATGATTCATTTTCTACTAAAATAGCATGTGAAAAACTCTTTTGGCTTTATTATTACGCAAAAACATGTTTTGTTTAACTATGAGAACTTGTTATAGCGTGTACGATTATATGTTACGTAAAAAGTACCAGCGGGCCACTAAAGTTGGAAGGCAGACGACAAGGTTTGCGCTCGCTTTGAAACAGTTTGTAGTCTGTTGTTGTGTTTCTTCGCTTGGTCATGCATTGTAGGTGAGTAAAGATGTAACATGCGTGAATGGAAACATTTTATGAAAATTTTACTTTGAGAACGCGTTATTTGTGTAGCCATATCCACGTTTTAGACGAAGCCTCTTACAACACCAGCCAACGCGAGCCTCGCAGACACATATACCATCATTCCCATGACGGCGCGGCGCCCCCTTAAGAAACTCCCATAGACGGTGGCGCCAGATTTCCCTCTAGGTGTTATAGTGAGAAACTCTATGGCCCCATTGTCTCCCCTGCCAGCGGGGACCATATATATACCGAGCTAGGAAAGCAGTTAGGCGTGCGCGAAGTTCATGAGTCACCTATTGTAACACCACCTATTGTTGGTAATCTGCGGGAGCAGACATTTTCTATAGATTGTTCGCAACAGTGACGGTTAGAGGCATTGTTTCGAGGTCTACCAGCGACAGCTGCAACTGATAAAGGCTCCGGTGCAGGCTAACGTAATACGAGCGTGCGAGCACGCTGATGACTTTGATGTTGGGTCAGCACACATAAAAAAACTGCGCAGTTTTGTTTAATCTGTTGAAACGGGCAGCAGAGTCGGCGACATTCGATGCGCTTCCCGTGGCAGAATCGAGTCTATTGAGCCTGCAGCACACTGAAAACGTCGGAATTCATCGCAGCCGGGAAGTAAGCCGGCCTCGCCATGTACACGTTCCGTTTTCTACGCAAGTAGAGCTGCGCTGAACCTTATAAATTTAATACTAGACGCAACGGCGGCGTTAGGTATTATACCGCTGCTTGCGCATATGCCACACTCCCGCGATGATCGACTCGCATGCGCGACACGCAAAATCGGGTTTGTTTCCCGTTATCCCTACAAGATAATTGATTTGTTACTGCGCTGTTGCAGCCCGTGATGGCCTCCAACAGCCCACGGATGTTCTAAAATATCCAACACACGCGAGGGACTTCACTGCGAGCTTGGATTGGAGCGCCCCTATAATGAAACAGACGTTTAAACCGCCGCCAAATCCAGTCCAATAAATGCGATGACAGCATTTAATTTAGTAAGAGAGACAGTGGCGGTTTTAGCTTATCAGCCGTTGTTTCCTTTTGGGAACGGGTGTTCGCATTGCCGACGATCGCCTAGTCACAGCTGCATGCTAAATTTATTCCCTGCCGTGCCGTGGCCATTCGCGTGACCTTAAGTTTCAACTGCCGGCGCAAGGTAATTGACTAAAGGCTCAGATGTTAGAATAACTAGGTTAAGTCAGTTGTATGTGGTTTAACGAACCGAAACTATACAGTGGATCATGAGGGAAGTCGAATAATGGAAGGCTCCAAATTAACCAGGGTTCTTTAGCATGCACCTAAATCTAAGCACACGAGCGTGCTTGCATTCCACCGCAATCAAAATGCGGTCGCCGGGTCCGTCCGGCAATCGAAAGACCAAAGGTGAGGCTTCGCGCAGTGATTACTCGCCACTATGAGGCTTTTATCCGACGCTGTGGGAAGATTGCTGGTGCTACTGACAGAGATGCTTGGATGTGGAATATATATATATATATATATATATATATATATATATATATATATATATAACGGCTTAATCCTAAGCCGTTATCACTGCTCTCGCTATTCTTTTACCACGGAAACCTTGCCTGTCGATGGAGCGCTAATCACACGTAAAGCAAAAAAAAAAAAAATGAAAATATATTTTAGTTCTTGGGTTTTATTTACGCGCCAAATCCACGATCCAATTATGGGGCACGCAGTATAGTGGGAGACTCGGAATTTGAACCATTTACTTATTTTCTTTTGTTGTTGTTGTTTTCTCTTTTAATGTACACCTGTTACACGACAGTTCTTGAATTTCGTCCCTGTCGAGCCCGCGACCTCGTGCTCAGCAGCGCAGCAACATAGCCACTAAGCTGTACCGCGGCGGATCCTACGTAAAGCACAGAGGCGCGTGGTATGAACCGATGATAACTGCCGCAGCGGCAAACTATATTCATACTTAAGGATTTTCGCTCGTTGCTGCCTCGATGCGCCTTAGTGTTAGGAAACACGGGCTAATGTGGTCCACGTGTTCAAGCATTAAAGATACAGTTACGGTGTGCTTCTTTCTGTAACTCATAACTTACGTTGCAAAGAACATAAATAATGAAATTGTGGCAAGCTTTTCATATTTTTCTGGAGCGTCGCTACTTTTAGACATGAGCCAGTAGCGGGGTACGGCTTAAGAGAGGAGAAAAGAGTGACTTACCCCCACAGTGGGTGTGAGCCACTGTCGGAGAAAAGCAAAGCGATGGAGCAGATCAACTGAAGGGACGTACAAATAAATCCCGTACTCTTAACTGCGCTTGTTGGTTCCATAAAACTATGCAGGGAACAAAAGAACAGGCCCACAGAGAAACATTTCGGGAAACGGACCATGCGCCCTTGCCTGGTTTTTTATGGGTTCCCATCGATTAACCAATTGCCGTTCGATAGCTCGACAAAAGACCATCGCATGGCTGAACTATAGCCTCGATTAATCGTGTTCTTCGCTTTCTATTCGACCGGTGAAGATGGTCTTCCTTTACGCCAGGTCAACGTGGTTGAACAGGGGCTATGAATTGTTTGCAGTTTAGAACATTCTCGCATTTATGTCGGCGAGTACTGGTAAATAATGTTTAGTTTTTTTTTTTATGCTGCGTGTAGAGAACCTTGTTTATGTATTTCTCCTTATACCCACACGCTACCGCGCTATCATGCATTTGTTGTAAACTTGTATTTTCTTTAATTTAGAGCGAAAGCTCTACTCCTCAAAGTACAACTGCCATGGTCAATCTCGGTGCGCGTTTGACCTTCAGCCGCCTGAAGAACTGTGTGTAACAATGCTTATAAATAGCATTGCTCGTATACATAGGCCCAAGCCACGTTGAACCCCAGCCACTTTTTCTTTCAAAATTTCGCTCTTTTGTTCTGTGTACTGTCTCGATCATGCAATTGACTCATGGCGCCTATAATCTACAATATATATTTTAACGTGCTTGCGCAGTTTCTTATCTCCTATACATGAACAAAATTTCCGCGTTGAAAGCAATTATCGCGGATCCTGTGTTCGCTCACAACCGAGTATAGAGTTCTAGTCCAGGAATTTGATGTCACCACCCACAACGCCCGCACAGAGGTCGCTTTACTTGTCCACTGCACTGACTATGTGCTACATTGGCTGTGTGCCACTCCCTCTGTTTGTATAAAAGAGTGTTCTATGAAGGTATTTTGCGTCTAGGTTGTTTGTGTACTACCATTTCGAAGTAACTATCTGCTTTATATCATATCAAATAGCTTCATATCAAATAGCTGTCATTTTGCTTATGAGCAAAATGATAGCTCTCGTTGTGCATACTTGAAATTGTAAAGGTACCATTCTTGCTAGAGGGTTCGCAAGCACTTCTACAACCTTCTTGTGCCTTAGCATCCCACATTTATTCCTGTTCGTAGTCATTGCGTATGAATCTCTGTTAGTAGCCGTTACAGGAAGGCAGACAACTTACTGATAGATGACAACCAGTATAACGGCTCCTTTAGCTTTCAGTCATCCTGCGTGCCATCTTATGATAGAACTTCCATGCCAACAGCAAAACAATGCGCGATGCCAGCTGCAGTGCCAAAGAGAGCCTATAATATTCTTAAATTTGCTTACATTAAATAACCGCAAAACTAAGGTGTTATTCCCTGTTTGAAGCAAATTAATTATTTCGCTGCAAGATGGTCCCTTGCTCCCTTGACTCTCCACTTTCCACGACGACTTTAGTAAATCTCTCTCTCTCTCTCTCTCTCTCTCTCTCTCTCTCTCTCTCTCTCTCTCTCTCTCTCTGTTTCCACCATCTCACGAGTGGCGACTCATGCTCAGCGCGCGTTGAGGCCTTGACTGTCACGGACATTGAGCGAAGTTTCCTGTGGCGTTGCATCTGAATCAATCGCACCATTGGACACTCGATGGACTTCTCCGCAGCTTGTTCGCGTACCCTAGAGTGTTACGTTCTGATGAAGCAAAAAAAATGAAGTAATTGAAGGAAACAGAGAAAAATGTTGCCGACCCTCATAGCAGTAGCAATACCAACCCTCAAGAATGTGTAGAGCTGCCGTGCTTATACTAATGCATACCCTTTCCATGACATTGGTCACAACATTGATACGACGTTGCCGGTTGGCGTGCAGTAATTGTTTTCCAGAACTTGTGTCGTCTACGCCGGTGTTCCTAACGGCGAAGAAGAGGTGCGGTGCCTATGAAAAAATGAGGCTATTGTTGCTTTTCTGCTTCGTTGGTCTTATTCGGATTGTGCTAATGGTCCGCTTTATAACTTCAAAAAAAAAAAAAAACAACAGGGGAAGGGGGGTAGGGGAGCAATAACTCTGTGACAGACAGTTCCCGTCCAAATTGACCCTATGTTTGCTTGCAGAAACAATAATGTAGCCCGGACGGTTAATTTCCTTGCAAGTAGCCCGCTCCGCATACACGCCATGAGCTTCTTTCAGGAGACACGGCTAACCGCATCCTATGCCACGTGACACTTTGATGCAGCTCTACAAGAAAGTCGCCACTATCAAAACAATCCTCAGGGACTACAATTTGCAGGCATAAAGAAAAACTTGGAAGAAGCTTAAGCCTCGCCTTTAAGAGTTGAACGCGATAGCCTTATCGGGCCCCCAAGACGCCGACACCGACATCGGATATTCTGCGACAGAAAACAATGGCGGGCCGATCGCGGAGGCAGTGAAGAGCAAAGCAATGGCTCATACCCCGTAAGCAAGGAAAGAGGGATGTGTGCTTGAGTTTCCGTGTAACAAAACGATGTTTTCTCGTCTATTCAAACTATTTTCTCGTATATTCAAATTACAATCCAACGCTATCATGTTTGTGGGTTGTGTGTAAGTCGTACTTCACAAATTTTCTGACGCATTTTACATTGAGAAATTGGATTAGTTCAGTAACACCTCTGCGCCACGCGGAGGTCCTGCGTGGCTGTGGTTCGGGATTATTTTTTTCTGGTGGACAACGCTGCCGACGGCGCGCGCCGACAACGGATTTTCTGCGATAGGGGGTCCTTAACGCTTTCCCGTTAAAATGTAACGTTATAAACCTGTCCAATTGAACGAAATAAACTGAAAAATAAGGAGTCCACGCATTCTGTGTACACAGGAGGAGGAGGAGAATGAGGGCGAGGAGGAGGAAAGAGAGAAGGCAGGGATGTCAACCAGGATTGCGTCTGGTTGGCTACCCTAGTCTGGGGGACGGGAAAGACGGAATAGAAAGATGAGATAGAGAGAAGAAGGAGGAAAGACGTGGTGAGCTCGCGCAAGCAAGCGGAGGAATGCAGGGATGCCCCATAAAATGCAAGCAGATAAATTTTTACTGGAAAGTGATTTAAGCGCATTATATATAGAGCCATGCGATGAGGCAGTGACTGCACGTTACAGATGCCCCGTCTCCTTCTCGAAGCTGCCGATATCCGTTCTTTACGGTTTGCATCTCTTCGATAATGTCGCTTGCAAGAAACTTGACCGCTTTGTTGAGGAGGAAGGGCACGGCGGCCGACATTAATAGTCACTTTGTGAATTCTGCAATGTCCTAAAAGAACCGATCACCAGTGAGAACGAAGATCTGCAAGGCGACGAAAATGTAGTCTTACTTAGCTGACGCACAAAAGAGCAGTGAGTAATAATGCGCATCGACCGTACCTTTGCTGACGTATCCCATTCTAGTACAACTCTAATATTTTGTTCTTTCGCCATCCCACACGCCACGTGACTTTTGATTTAAAGTTCACATTTTCACGTTTTATATGTAATCGAAGCCATTCATCCTAAATAATGGTGATATGTGCCGCAGTTTGGATGCTTCAAATGTTTTCCGTCCCGCCCGAAGTCGACATCCATGTGAGTGATGTTTCACATGCGGTATAGGTAACCGCATGCGACGGCAGGTGATGTTGTGACATGTATACCATCACTCCTGGGGCAAGAGATACGCTCAAGTTCCTCCTAAAATTTCTAACAACATCGGTGCTACCTTCCCTCCTAGCAATAAATAATCAAGACATTCAAGCCGCTGCCGCCGTTAGTTGAGGTTAAGAGCACCCTTTGGCTTTGGGATGTGAAGATTTGCTTTCTTGCTAATGTTGTCATCGTGTTTAGAATGGATAATTTCACATTCCTCTCAGTTCAGTAGATTCATACCCTGCGTTTTCGTACTGTAGAACACATCTCAAAAATTTTCACATACGATTGCACAGAATCGCAATTCTGTGAAAATAAGATAATGTGATAAGTTCCCAAGTCTCTAACCGTTTCTGTTCGAGACAAGTCTGTTTTATCCAGTGGTGGAATACATCCGCCCTTTTCATTTCTTCGTCAAGAGTTGCGGTAACCACCGCGCAGCGCAAGACGCGTCTATTTTCTCGTCTCCTTTACCATTTCTTCATATTCTTCCCAACTTCGCCTCGCTAGTGCTTCCTTTTCTTTGGAATTTCATCACCTCTGGAGTGGACGAAGACTACCTATCAGCGGAGTAAGTACCGATAGTCTCCCATCTTGTGAGCGCTCTCAACTTTCCCGCGCTTTTTTCTCTTTCTTTCACAACCTTGCTGTGTAACTTAGATGGAGCCGCACTGCATGCAGGAGAAGCTTCTCGCAACGAGGACTTTCTTCCCGAAGGCTAATAGCGGTTTCGATTAGTCTCTGTCCGACGGCTACTTTTACGGCGCACCGCAAAATGACCCTGCCTTATTCCTCATGAAGTCTTTTTTTTTTCTTTCTTTCTTTTTCTGTATCTTCTGTGCAGGCACTGCTGACCAGCTGCTCTCTTTCACGAAGATTAGCCCTCTTTCGTCCTTGGCTCGTTCATCGCTTCGCAAGACGGTCAATGGTGCCAGGTTGAAAGGAGACATCAGCTTGGCTGATGTTCCTGAGCCACATTTCGTAAAGCCTATGTTTCGTTTTTGTTTTTTTTTTTGTACTTCACTCAGAGCGTTAGCGCAGACACCTAGCCGGTGAGAATGTAAACGTGTGATTGCTCGGCAATGTGGAAGGGTTTGTGGCTATCCCTTCGGCTAGAGTTCCTTTATCTTTGTGCTGTGCTATCAATGACGTTTATGCAACAGTTTCCGTGCGTTGCTGATGTTGTGTTGGCTTGCTTACCGTTCGTTGACTTATCATTCATATGGATCTGTATTTGAAAGCCACAGCTTGGCCAATCTGGCAGCAGTATCTGTTGCTAGGCTGGCTTGCTTATTGTTCAACACGTTCACAGCGACGTGAGCCATGGGTGGGTCATTATGGTTATTGCCTTGCGTTGGCTATGCACTGTTTGTCTGTGGCGAACACGCGATGTCTTGTGTAAAAATGAACGGAGGGTAAAACTTATTGTTGCTCCTGATTGGACACGTTGGGCAGCTTCTCTCTGAAGCTACACTTCCAAACGAGCACGACACCCCGGTGACTCACCGGTGGGTTGCAACACGGGCTCGTCATGACCGACCCACAGAAATCCCAACTTCAAGATAGTCCTGCCGCAGCGAACGCACCAACTAATAATTCGAAGAGACTTATATTCCTAACCCATACTTCGCTGTGAAGGCATGAGAGACGCCGTAGTGACCTTCCTCTATATCCGTTAGTGCGTAATACTGCGGCTCTGTGAACTTTCTTTTCTCATTCCGTAGAGGAGTTGTGCGTGAAAAATAAATTATTCACGAGGGCTTCCCAGAGGAGTTATTGCCCCCCTCTTACAGGGCGATCCTTTGAAGCCACGCACGCTACCGAGGCTACAGAGGACCGCGATGGGGCTTTGACGCCTAAATCTTATATTCAGGTTGATGAGTTAATAGTACGGTGCCGCCTCCGCTCTCAAGACGGCGATACTCGGTAAGCGAAGAGAAGCGAAAGTCAAGTACATAAATTATGGTGTCATGCAAAAGAGATCAAACGTAAATGCGGTAGCAGGATTAGGAAAAATTACGTAGCGAAAAGCTTTTCAGACACGATGTTGCTCGCTTAAGTGCCAGCAGGTTCCTCACCCGAGGCCCCTGCACTTATTTGGCTTTCTAGTTGCACTTTTGTTTGGTGCTATTCAGTGTTCGGCGCTGACGATTAGGTTTGCGTCCAAAGCCACAGAAGGCGATTTTCGGTCCGTGGACTTACTGACTTGCCAAAACTGAATTGGCCGTTGTGCCCTTGGCTTCGTAAGTGGCATTATCGTTCCTCGTCAGCTTACTTTGATCTAGTCGCCTCTTCAACAGACGTGCTCTGAAAGCGAAGACGCATTTAGAAGAATTCGTGCGCCGTCTATGCGTGGACTCCAGAATCTGTATCTCAGGCCTGAACTCGCAAGTACCATGGTACCGTTCAGCGAATCTTGTGTCGTCACGAACTCTTTGAAGGGTCTAAGTTTCTTTTGTGTTTTTAAAATCAATCTTCTAACTTTCTCGCTCGTTCTGCCGACCAGAAATATTCGTAGTGTTGCATACCAAAAACAGTTTTCGTAAGCGGCAATACAATTACCCTGTATGGAACTGGCACAGCCACCATGAAATTGCGGTGTGAGCTCTTATGACGTGTAATACGTCCCGTTTATAATCGGCAGATTTAAACAATAAATTGTTTTGAAAATTACCTTGTACTTCAACGTTAAGGAATACGCAGACTGCTAAATCGTGTGGATTTTTTTTTTCTGCAGAGAGCTCACTGCTTTTACCCTGTCGCACAGCTGGGCCTGCGAGACCATAGTGATTTATGCTGGCATCCTTTATTGAAACGAGGCGGTGACAAATAGTCGTTTACCTGCTGAAGTTTGTTGAGTTTTATTAAACCTATTGCAGTCTACCGTAATGCCCATCTCTACTTTACCTTATTTGTCTTCATTAACACGTCTATCTTTATGTTTACCACTATTTCTATGTGCAGTTAAAGGTTACCTGAGTCTTTAACAACCCCACCTACGATGCCTGTAATGACATCTGAATCCGGTATTTGCGCAATTGTGCCTCATTCTTTGTGCCGCGTTCGCACTAAAGGCAGTCGTTGTCATGCCGGACAGGGAGATAACTCTGATGTTGTGGCGCATCCCCGTACTATCTCTACGTAAACCGCCTCTTTTCTTCAAGGGCCATCAGAATTTCCGAAGAACTTCGAGACCCTTCAACCGCGACTTGGTCTGCAACTGTAGTAATATGTAGGTCAAATCTTGGTATAAAACATACTCGTGCGAGGTCTCCAAGCGGATAATATACAGTCTGTACTGATTCAGTGTTTCCATATTCCGTATGCTTGAGCACTCTCTCTCTTCTTTTTCTTTCATACTCTGCCCAGTCTACCTCCGTATGGATTAGCCAAGTGCACAGTGACTATAATTAGCTTCCCTGCCTATACTTTCTTTCTCTAACTCGAACGTGCTTCGAATAACCCGTATACACACTTTTTTTGTTTCGATTACATCGCTACTGACATATCGAAGTTATGTCCGCTGCGAATAGAGTCAGGCGGAGAGCAGGGAGGGGATGAATTTCATCAAAGGCTCCTATTTATATGAGGGAGGCCTCACCGCTCCGGTGGACGTGCGCCGGTATATAGACGCCTAAACTGTCACGACTGAGTCCAAACAGCTGCTTGTGATATAGGGTGCCTCGACAGTACCGCTTCTGGCGGCGCTGCTACCTATAGGCACCCTATACGAAAGCTCGCGTCGCTGCTGCGGAAGCGAGTGAAGAATACGCGCACATGCTGCAAGGTCAGCGCACGAGCAAGCGGCGAGAATGCTCGAACTTTTTGTTCGTTTGTTTTGGAAGCAAGCCACCTCCTTTCGATATATGCCACACCTGCAGTTCGAACGCAGTGGTACATTAACGACTGAAACTGGCAGGAGATTCAATTAGCGCGACATCGCCAAGTGCGCATTCGATATGGTTTTGCCGTGCGCTGAAAAGGCACTATCCAGGACACGACGTTAATGTTAAAAATTGCAGAGTCGGAGGAAGGCGTTCCAATGTTTTCGCATGTGTCAGAGCTCGTACGCGCAATGTGGGCCCTCAAGTCCACCTTTAGCGAAAATAACCTTGTCGTTGGCGTACTTTGTGAGATGAAAAGAAAAAGAAAGAATGAAGCAGTTTTGGCCGAAGGGCGAAGCATCGAAAGCGATAACAAGCTTTGCCATTGCGATGAAGCTCCTAACAGGCGTTGCAAGTACACGCTAGAGCGACACGTTGGCGCGACACGGTACGAAATGAAACTGCTGCTGTGCAGCAGAAACATCATCCTGGCGGCTATCAGGCGTCTCACAACGTTGGTGCGATGCAGATCGCCACCACTGGCAGGTGTCGCACATGAATGCTGACAAGGAAATTTATTCACCCGTAGGCACGCTTTACAACTGTAGTATGAACGAAAAGTACAATATAAGGTACAGCACATGTACTACATCATACTTGATGTAAACAAAACAGATTAGCAAACGAAATAATAAATGGTGTCTGCTTGACACTGGCTTTGCCACACACAAGAACAACAACAACAACAAAACTCATTATAGCGTCCACGCAAAAGCATTATTGTCAGCCCCGAATTTATGAAAGGTACCCGGGGCACATACAGATACAGTCTGAACACGGGCAACATAATTGAGCATTATTCTGGCTGTAGAAAGACTTTGCCTCGGGAAACGGTTATGTACCGCGTAGACCAGCGGCGAAGAAACTCGGCTTCACCGAGTTTGAACAATTGTTCTTCAAGATGACCCCGTACTATCACCCGTAGTTTTCGCATTCTGGGGTACATTGCTCTATTTGACTGCCGAGGTCGTTCTGCAATGTTGCGGAGGCACCACAAAACGTAGCTAGCGCTGTAGTAGACGAGACTCGCAAACCGATTTCGGCGCTGTGGTGGCCGCATGATGGATATTCCGAACATTCTTACAACTAGCTTCCAGAAGGTGCGTGCAACAACGCAGTCCTTTACTACATGCGCGTTGGTCTCTGTTTGTGCGCAATATATGCATTTATCATTCGCTACCATATGCCAGCGTTCAAGCCTGTCTCTTGTAGGTAGAATGCCCCACTGATATTGCCAATGAAAATCCTTCACTTGAGAAGGCAAATCAGGTGAAAGCACGGCTGTCCATGTTTGTGTAGTAGCTGTCCGTGGAGGTACAGCTGATTCACAGAACATTTCAGAAAGCCTGGAAACTGGTGTCGCACGCCACTTTGTAATTCTTAGTTGTGCAAGCTGGCTTTGCAAGCGCGCAGCGGCCGCATGCTGCGGTGCTGGCGTCACCGCCGTCGGAAGCAAGTTGCCTGTACACTGCGGCATAAGCGTTCGACGCTAATGGCCCAGCCAATAAAGGAGCAGTGACCTACCAGGGTACTCATCATCATCAAGTAGATCACATGTACTCTTAGTGCACAAAAGCCTACCGAATGTAACTATGCACGGCAAGCTCCATCCTCCGCTGGATTTCGGCAGACGCAAAAATTGCTGCGCTACGCATTGCGACTTGTTTAGCCAGAACCATGAGAAAATAAGTGAGTTTACTACTCGTACTGTTGGCGACGGCGGGAGAGCTACCCTTGCAGCAAACCACAGTTTACTGCACAATACGTTCTTAATGAAGAAAGCCCTTTCTACCAGCGGCAGTGGCGACGCAGTCACTGCTTCCGAGTGTTCTTTAATGCAGCTAACAATGTCTCGCCACGTGTGAGGTGAAACACCACTTGCACAAAATTTGATACCTAGTATTTGCATATGCTCAGTCCGTTTAATGTCCCCTGGTAGCGTTATTTCGGCGCGGCCTAAATTTAATGCTTCACATTTTCTCATATTTATTTTGCCCCCTGACATTTAAGCATATTGATTATAAATACGAAATGCCTCTACAAGACTGTCCCCATCCCGTAAAAACAAAGTGACGTCATCCGCATACGCTGATACTTTTATGCACCCGGTTCCCGGCATTGGAAGACCTCTTACGAGCGGGCTCTCGCTAAACCGCCTTAACAACGAGTCAATCGCAAGCACAAACAACATGGGTGACAACGGACAACCCTGCCGCACTCCCCTTGTCACATCAAATCCAGGTGTTAAAATGCTGTTAAGCAGTAGCTCAGCTGTTGTTCGCGAATACAACATCAGCAGGATGTCTACAAACTCTTCAGGGAAGTTATAGCATCGTAAAACCTCAAATAAGTACTGGTGTTCTAAGCGGTCGAACGCTTTGGCTTGGTCCAAGCTAACTAATACTCCTGAAGCTTCACGCGCTGTTGTGCATTGTATGATATCACGTGTTAAGTTGAGAGACGAAAATATACTCCGACCCGGCACGGAACATGTTTGATGTACACTGACTATTTTCGGCAATAATATCTTCATGCGATTTACAAGAAGGGTTGTCAATATTTTATAGTCTGTGTTGAGCAGCATTATAGGCCTCCAGGATGAGGGTTCTGCAAGGTTGGAGTCTGTCTTTGGCAAGAGCATTACGTCAATATTTTATAGTCTGTGTTGAGCAGCATTATAGGCCTCCAGGATGAGGGTTCTGCAAGGTTGGAGTCTGTCTTTGGCAAGAGCATTACGCGGCCCCGATTAAACGATTTAGGAATACCTTCCCGTGCAAAAATGCCGTTAATGAGCGACACTAAGACAGTGCCTACTTCCTCCCAGCAAGATCGGTAATATTCGACTGGTAAGCCATCTGGACCGGGTGTGTTGATCCGCTGTTCATAGATCGTATAACATCAAAAACTTCTTGCAAATTTGTTGGAGACAATAAGCTCTGGCCTTCTGTATCTTCCACTTGAGGTAGGTTAGCGCAAAAGTCCGAAATTTCTTCACTCAAGAGCTCTCCATAGTAAACCTTTTCCGATGAAAATGCATCTGAAAACGAGTTCCAAAAAATTCTTTCGATATCTCGCCTCGCACCGCTCTCTGTGCCATCTTCTATTATAACCCCTTCAATGAAAGAGCTGCCATTTTGCCTCTTGCTGGACGCACAAGCCAGCCGCAGTACCTCAGGGTCAGAAATTGGCCTGTTCGTCATCCACGCCGTTGCAGAGGTGCGAGAGTACCAGCTCATAAGTCTATGGTAGCGTTCACGCTGATGATCTAGGTATTCGCGCATTAACTGTGTTTCGGAGTCACCGTCTCGTACTATTCTTATCCTTCTCAGGCACTCACAAAGCTGTTCGGTCTCTTTTCTTTTTCGTTTCCTGCTAGCTGCTATGCATACTGACCTCCACCTTTCTTTTAATGTATCCCACGCTTCGATATTGCATTCATAATCGCAAACTGTTGTAGCTACTGATGCTTTTAGTTCGGTTAGAGTCGCCTGGTCACGCGAAGAAGCAATGTCTAGTCTCCACATATCAGTGCGTTCACCTGGCCTTCCTTCGAGGAAGGCCAGGTGAATATGACATCGAAAGGGCGATGATCTGAAATGTACCCGGCGTCCGCGGGCAGATCGAGGATGCTGCACTGGACAATTTGCGTTGTTAACACAGGGGGGAAATACAATCGATCTAGACGACATTGCGATTGCCTTTGCTGCCATGTGGCGCCAAAACTTCCGCCAATCATATGGACCCAGGCATCCGATAAATTGTATTCTTTCACTATACGAGATAATTCAGTCGCGTGCGTATTGGAAGCGTATTGTCTTGGCCCTCGTGTGTTGCGCATGGGGTCGAGCACACAGTTAAAATCGCCAACGATAAAGAATGGGTGGTTGTCTAACAAAAAAAGGGGAGAGTCTCGCAAAGAAGTCATTGCGGTCTGACCGTACGGCGGGTCCATAGACATTCAATGCCCGAACTTTGCTCTCACCCCAGAAATAATCAAAAGCTATTACACGACCTTCCAAGTCAAAAAGGCTATGACTTCCATGTGGAAGCATCCTACGAAAAACCACCACTCCTACACCACGACATCTCCCGGGGCTATATGAAAAGTAAGCTTTAACAGAAAATTCATCACAAAATCTTTTAACTTCCTGCTTGTTTCTCAAGTTACACTCCTGAAGAAAGAGGAGGTCGACTTCTTTCTCGCGGGCGAAATGAACTACTTCTCTCTGCTTAGCTCTGCTACGAAATCCTTGTGCGTTAAGTGTCATTATGTGCAAATACATGTGAGTTGGTTGCGTAGAGAAAAAATTGGAGGACGCTTAAGCTTCGCCTTCAAGAGTGGAACGCGACAGCGTTCCCGTCGACCCGCCAAGGGGTGTAAGACAATGGGCTACGGCGCATGCGACTACGCGCCCCGCATCGGAAGCGGTGAGCGTCGAGCAACGCAGCGTTCGGCGCGACAACGAAATGTGCGCCTGAGCAAGCGACGCACGCCTGAGCCTTAGAAACAGCTCGTTTCTAAGGCAACACCGCGTTCACTAGAGGCGCTTTTGTACCGCTTTGAAGCATCGAGCTCGTGGCTCAGTGGTAACGTCTCACACTCCGGAGACCCTGGTTCGATTCCCACCCAGCCCATCTTGCAAGTTGTTTTTTTATTCATGAAGTACCTGCTGGGATTTATCACACACGGCCAACGCCGCCGACACCGACGCCGACGACACCGGCTTTTCTGCGACACGAGATCCTTAACGCTGTCGCGTTAATAGACTAAGACAAATGGCTTACCACAAACTAGTTGCGAACTGAATCGGCGTCCTACATCAGTGCAACAGCCAGAACACGGCAAAGTCAGCAATGACATAGGAGTATCACAGCAGCGAACGCTAAACGGGCACTGCTCATGTTCTTCACACAAGTTAGCCGGAAGCGAGCTGATCACTAAAATACCGAGGTTGCAGACGCTCGCACAGGGACGGGAACGCGATATCTGCGCCAAACACCGTTCCGCCAACGCTGCCTGAGCTTCGTAGCGGGGAGTAGAGGAAAAGCAGCCCTTACGGGCAGCAGAGGCAGTGTAAGGCGCCATTGTTAGTACGTCTCCGAATCGGAGACAACGTCCATGGTAGTGGTGTCTCGTGGCATTTTCTTGCATTTCTTGGAGGGTGTCACCATTGGTTCTGATGACGTAGAGCTCTCTGAAGAAAACATTCTCTTGGCTTCTTCAGACGCTGTTTGCGAGCGCTTGCGTCTCTCATTCACCGCTGTACTAGTACCACTCGCAAGCGCGGTCGTTGTCTTGGCAACCGGCATGATCCTCGACGGACCGGCCGAGACTTCGGGGAGGCCGCGATGGCGTCCATTCGCGTCCTCGCTAGCGTTCGGTGTTGTAGCACATGCAAGGAGCCGTTCCCGCTGTGATAGAGTAGACTGGGCGTCTAACGTAGGCTCGTCGTCGTCTTCCGTGGCAGACGACGCCATTGTGGCAGGTGGCGTCTCGTTGCTCTCCGTCAGTAGAGGGAGAAAACGCAGCGTCGCTGGCATCAGGGGACGCTGGTGTCGGCGCCTCTGGGGCACTTTCTTTTCCTGCTTGATCTGTGGCTTGCGTCTGTGCTGCGTCTTCAGATGTATTCTCTCCCACTCGTGGCTGGGCGGGCGTCACTGGTGTCCCTGCAGCAGCATACGAACGTGGCAACACACAGTCAACAGTGGCGTGCTCGCCATTACAACGTCTGCATGGCGCGTTGCACGTTGCAGTCGCATGGCCAAAAATGGCACATCGGGTGCATCTAGCTGATGTGCAGGTGGCCCCAAAATGACCTTCTGTTCCGCACTTGGAGCACACTCTCTTCATTCCTTTGTATTCCAGCATTACCCGAAAACCAGTCACCATGATGAAATTCGGTGGATGTTTTACAATCTCGAGCTTGACCAGTCGGCTTCCATTGCTGATGTCCGTCCTGTCTTTGAAAACAACGTCAGAAATGCCTCAGCACTTCCCATACGGTGCAAGTGCAGCAATCAGGGCGTCGTCACTGACACAGGGTGGAAGACGATAGACTGTCACATAAACCACTGGAGTGCCCATGCGTTCCAGCGGTACGACCTTGTTGGCGAGCAGCAGGCAGCCTTTTGCCGCCATCTTGGCTGCCTTAGCCGCGGAGCGGACAGCTGCCAAGAACTTGTTGCCGCCGTGATGTTGCAGATACTGCAACCCTCCGGCACCTACGACTTCTTCGATGGAGTCAATGATGGCGTCAACCGGCGTCGAAACCGGTACATTGAAGAGAAAGCACTGGGCTTTCGTTGGGTGTTCAGCAGGCGCTGGTCTGTCCATGGCTGATTCACCTAAGCAACCACGACGCAATGCGTGGTGCCCAGGCTGATGATACGCACGAGAAAAGCACCAGACAAGTTGCCACAGTTGTAAGCGTGCGTACGGGTGAATAAATTTCCTTGTCAGACAAGTTGACAAGGAAATTTATTCACCCGTAGGCACGCTTACAACTGTTGTATGAACGAAAAGTACAATATAAGGCACATCACATGTAATACATCATACTTGATGTAAACTAAACAGATTAACAAATGAAATAATAAATGGTGCCTTCTTGACACTGGCTTTGCCACACACAACAACAACAAAACTCATTACCGCATCCACGCAAAAGCATTATTGTCAGCCTCGAATTTATGAAATGTACCCGGGGCACATGCAGATACAGTCTGAACTCAGGTAATAGAATTGACCATTATTCTGGCTGTAGAAAGACTTTGCCTCGCGAGACGGTTATGTACCGCGTAGACAAGCGGCGACAACAAAACAGACTGAAGGAAAAAACAGCCAGCGCAACACAAGTTACAATAGCCTATAAATTTACAGAACCCTCCAGCTGGCATCAGTTCCGCTTTGAAGTTGGAGTGTTCTACAAATGAATTTAATTATTGTTCAGTGCCACAAAGAAAGCCCATACATGATATCGACAAATGCCGCACTTTCTTTATATCTGAACAGATCAAGAATATGTGCCTACAGTAAACTATGCGCAAAATACTTCCGTTTTCTTGGCTAACTTGACTGTCAGAAATGTTCAGAAAAAGGTTATTTCCAATATGTAACAAAAAAAATATAACGATAATGAACGTATGTAAATGGCTCTGTGCACAGTCGCCAATCTCTCCAATCACATTGTTTCGATAAATAAATATACACTAATCGCGACAGAGTGCGCTTTCGTATCGGTCATGTGCCCTTTACTGGATAATTATGATCGACTGCGAATAAATTTGTGCCAAGGCACGTATTTTGTTTTTCAAAGAAATGCAGAATTTTTTGAAAGAAAGTCATTGTGGTTGAACGATCATTTCCACAATTTCTAGTGAGTAGTACGGTTCGTGACTTGAATGTAGGTTTAGTGCGCCGTCAGTAACGTCGCTTTAAAAATTCACTTCAAAATGATTCCTTCGCCAGTGCTGGCGAAACGCGGTACGTCGAACACCCCGCCAAACATGTAGGCGTCATCAGTAAAGCGAGCAAACTTAAATGGAGTCACACTGACTCATTGAGTAAGCTGAGGGTTCAACATACCCTCAACTAAATGTCGTCGGTTTTGGCCTTGCCACTGCAAGCCTCATTACTGGCCAAACAAGTTGCGTACACAATTGCGTACGCCCACCGTGAATGAGGGGGATATCTATCATCGTCACCAGCACGATCGTCATCATCATCAGCAGCAGCAGCAGCTTAGTTTACGACTACAGCAGGACGAATGCCTCTCCCGTCGATCTCCAGTCACACGTCTTCCGCCAGCCGACCCCCATCTTATGTCCGCAGATTTCTTAATTTATTCACACCGCCTATAGTTCTCGGCCGTCGTCGACCATACGCCTCCGTTCTACCTGCACCAATTCCGTAGCTCTCATAGACTGCAGCCCATTTGCTGCATGCATTACGTGTTTAATGTGAACAGTAAAATATATGCTACTTCCGTTTGCGATCTTATCCATACCGCTGTCTTCCTGTCTCTTTAACGTTTCGCCTAACAGTTCACGTTCCATCGCTCGTTGCGCAGTCCTTCACTTGTCCCTTCAGCGTTCTTTGTAAACCTCGAAGTTTCTGCCCCACGTACGTGTTGTTACAATATCGCAGGTACTGCATGTAATATTGCAGGCCACGTCATCTGCCCCGTGCTCCTCAGAACCGCCTGCACAGGTGAGGATCGATCCGTAAGTCGGGTCGCAGACTTACATTGTCTGCCCACTGGCTCCTCTGATTGGCCAGCGTGGCCCGCAGCTTTATCTGCGCTAGAAACAGATTGTTAGACGGAGCATAAAAATTCTTATTGCACCATCTTTTCCTTTTGCAGCTTTAAGCTTTCATTCACGCTGCAAATGAAGGAGCTCAGCTCAAATGGAGATACCTACGACGCATTTACTTAGAAAGTCCGAGCACCGCCACTAATTAATGATGGACGCCCTTACTTGCCAGTTAGTGCTTAGATAATTATTCCTCCCAATTACCCACTTGGCCGCGCATCTCGTTACGACGTAAAATATTTTACAGCAGCAAGAATTCGTGCAGTGTAATTATTACGTTACTGGTGACTTATTACATTGCAGGTGGCGGGTTAATTAAATGCGAACGAACAAACGAAAAGTGGCGATTCTGATGCCTATAGAGCAGTTTCGAAAAAATTGTTAGCAATTTATAAGCGTGGTTTACTGTGAATCGAATCTTTTTCAAAAGCGCTACCCGCAAAACCAATGAACAAACAAAATTTCGAAGATGCTCAAGCTTCGGCCTTTAAGAGTGGAACGCCCCCGATAGCATTCAAAGATCCCTGACTGCTTCTCAGGCTTCCCGGCAACTGGAGCGTATGTAACCGTAATGTTTACCGGGAAACGCTGGCCGCGAACGCTATGCACGAAGGCGGGCTTTGTGGTAGACACGAGGCCTCCAGCGTGAGCCGTGATGCGACGGAGGCGAGCGCCAGCTGGAGATATTGCAAGGAACCGGGCGCGCCACTCCGTGGCCCCCGAGACACCCGCGCGCAGGCGGGCGCAAATGGCGGACGCCGCGGCTGGTCTGTGACAAGTAGAAACGCTGCAAAGGGGGTTTCCTTGAGTTTTCGTGTAATAGAATTAGGTTTTCTCGTATAGCCAAATTACAGTCCGAGAGCTGTCATATCTGTAGGTTGTGTGTAACACATAGTTTACGATTCTTCCACGTATTTTAGCTTGAGAAATTCAATTAGTTTAGTAAATTCCTTGCGTTGCATGGAGGGCCTGAGTTTGGATGGTTACGCCGGATCTTTTGCTACACGGGCTCCTTAACGCTACAAAATTATCTAAAAATTGAAGCCTTTATCGTCCCGGTGAATATGACTCAGTGTTCGTATCGTCTCTTGTCGAAATAAACTTTTTCTAAACACACAGCCTTTATTTCTTTGCGTACAGTTACCGAAAATATGCGTTATTTCATTCGTATTATTGACCACATAGGCTAGACTATTGTTATGCTGCTTCTTACGACTTACATAACCTCATACGTAATCACTAGGGGAAAAACAGCGCAAGAATTTCACCTTTTTGATCTATTCCAAGTTCAGAGCAATGGTAAACTCGTGTGTTGAGTCGGTGTTTGTAGGTACACAGAGACGATCGCGCACCTTCTTTGTTAGAAGAGAGAGAAAACATTTATTTGGACCATCGAGGTCAATGCTCTTGAGGTCGAGAGGGTGGTGTCCTCACTCCAGGACTCCACTGGCCATGGCTGCTCGACGTACTTGCTGGACGAGAGCTTCTTGTCCCGCCAGGGTATTGCCGGTCAGCTGCGCCTCCCAACGCTCAAAAGACATGCTAGGCGTCTTTAAGTGTTGAGGTTTGCCCCCGCACCCCCACGAGATGTGAAAGAGTGTGGGGCATGTGTCGTCGCACCAGGGGCAGATGCTGCGATATGTAAGTGGGAACATTTTACTGTACCTGTGTATGTTAGGAAATGCGTTGGTCTGAATAAGTCTGAGAGCTACTGTCTCTTCAGTGCTGAGCTTACGGGGGGGGGGGGGGATAAATCCTGCGGTTGAGTCGCTGGATCTCGACTCGGTCGCAGCAATTGGACGGCAGGGGCATGAAGGTAAAAGGTGGTGATTGATGAGACGATTGGTCTTGCCCCGCTCGGTTGATTAGCAGTCGAGCTAGGGCGTTCGCCCTTTCCTTCCCCTCCAGACGCGCGTAGCCCGGCGTCCCCGTGATTTGATGGGATTCTTGCAGCCTCGAGCCTAGAATCTGAGCCGTCAGCAGCGGTGTTCGTCGGGTAGTAAAGTTGCGGCAGGCCTGTTGCTAGTCAGTAACGACATGAACTTCCCTGCCTACCCTGTCTAGTTGCTTTATTACTAGTGCCGCAGCTACGGTCTCTGCCGCAGCTGGGGTCTCTGCCCTGACGGAGGCCGCGAGGGTCAAAGAGCTGTCTCTCCTGTTCACGGCGGCTACCGTGAAGAGGCCCCCTACAGGTTACGCCACCACGTCCACGTACGTTACGTACGGTTCACCTTTGAGTTGTCGGCAATGTCTGTCGACGCGAGCCTTGCGTCGTCCTTCATGGAGTTCATGATTCATGTGCTTCGGTATGAGGTTCGCCTTGATCTTGGCTCTGACCTCAGGCGGGAGTGATCGTTGCCCATCGAGGGCACGGAGCTCCGTTGCCGTTCCGGTGCGGTGGAGGATGGCTCTGCCCGCTGCCGTGTTCTGTAGTCTGGCTTTTTGCGAAGCCATAACCGCGTCCGATAGCTCAGAGAAGCTGTTGTGAACCCCGAGGGCCGCTAACTTCTCGTTTGAGGTAGTGACAGGGAGACCCAGGACCGTTTTGTAGGCGCCTCTGTTGATGGCATCGACTTGTTCGTGGTCGCGTTTGTTTAGCGAGTGGTAGTGATACGGCATGCTATACGTTACATTGCTGATCACCAGAGCCTGGACGAGGCGAAGCGTGTCCTCTTCTCGCATGCCCTTGCGGCTTCATGTAATTCGTTTGATAATCCGCGAGATCTGGTTGGTGGCAGACCTTAGGGTTTGGATGGTGTGGGAGGCTTTCAGGTTGCTCTGGATCCAGAAACCCAGAATCCTAATCTTATTGCCTTCCGTGATCTTCTGGCCCTCAAGATAGAGGTCGATGGGGCCAGGGGACTTGTAGATTCCTCCTCCGTACACCCGGGTCACCTCGGACTTCTCGGGCGGGCAACGCATCCCGCTCGCTGCCGCAAATCTCTCTACGGCGGTCACGACCTCCTGAAGGGTCGCCTCTTTTCGCGCTAGGGAGCCCTTGGTGGCCCAGAGCGTGATGTCGTCTGCGGACAGGGCGTGACCTAGGTCCGGGATCTTCCACAGCTCTTTGTTCAGCGCTAGCATCACGACGTTGAAGAGAATCGGGGAGATTTTCGCCCCTTGCGGTGTTCCTTTGTTCGGCACGTCGATCGTATCCGATCTAGTCTGGCCTATTCCGATGGTCGCCGTCCGGCCCGTCAGGAACGACTTGACGTAATTAAATATGCGCTGCCCGCAGCTGATGTCGTTCAGTCCCTTGAGAATGGCCTCGTGGGAGATGTTATCGAAGGCCCCTTTTAGGTCGAGTGCGAGCAGGAGGTGTTCTCCTCCCTTCGGGATGCCCTTGAGAACTTCTTCCCTCAGGATTAGGAACGCATCTTGCGCAGAAAGTCCCTGCCTGAAGCCAAGCATGGTGTGCGGGAAGAGGTCACCGTCCTCTATGTAATGTTGGAGGCGGGTTCCGATGAACCTGTCGTACTGCTTGCCGAGGCACGAAATCAGCGAGATCGGACGCAGGGCGTCGATCGCGGGCTTCTTGTCGGGTTTGGGAATGGTCACGATTTCCGCGTGTTTCCACTCGTTCGGTACGTGGCCCTTGCTCCAGAGTTCCCCGTTTAGGTATTCGGTCAAGTCCTGGATGTGCATCGGGCTCAGGTTTCTAATCATGGCATTGGTGATTTTGTCAACTCCGGGAGCTGTGTTGCGCTGTGAGGCTCGTGCCGCGGCCTCTACACCTCTTCCTCCGTGATCGGAGCGTCCAGTTCCGGTCTTGGTTCTCCTTCGTATTTTAGGAGGCAGGGTCGTATGGGGTCGCTACCCAGGTATCTGTTTTTTAGGGTGTCAATCAGATCTTTGTCGTTTCCGGGGAATTTGTGAGCGATTTCTAGAAGCGTCCGAATGGTTGTCGATTTCGCCTTGTCGGTCTCGATCAGGCAACGTAGGATGGCCCACGTCCGCGCCGTACTCAGGTTACCCTTGAGCGAGGTGCAAAGTGTTCTCACTTGAGAGTGCGAGGCAACCTTCCTTAAACCTGGTGTTCGGCCCCAACGAATTTATGAGCAGTTTTGTGGTTTTATGTTTGTTTCCAGACAGCAGCCAGCACGCGTTGCCTATTCGGCCCCATTACCTAGTTATCCATGTTGTGTGCTCGGAAAGACAGTTACCAGCACATATCTAGATGTTCGAACTAACAGAGAGCTTGGGTTAGCTGTCTTAGAAGACTTTCTGATTCGCCATCGTATACCATCAACCGTTCTCAAAGCTACTGCCTGCAACTGCACTTAATTATTTCTGGAATGAACCAACAGCCGTCGCCAGATGGAGACACCAATTAAAAATTATTTAGTTTAGTAATTCCTTCATCGTCCACATGTGTAGGACCAAGGCGCCATCGTCTTATTTCATATCCAGGTGAATGAAGAAATGAAAATATTTTACTTGGGAGGAATTGCTTAAATTCTCTTTCCCTTGTATTGTTAGTTTACCCTGCGAACGCGCGATCGCGTACTAGTTGTTTACGCATAAAAATTACTTTCATTCAAAAGTGCGAAGCAACAACTGAATAATAATTACTTGCAGGGTGTCAGAGCTACGTCCCGCTCTTCTGGCTTTTTACTCGCACCCCTTCCACCAACCTTTGCAGTGATCGGAAATCAACAGTATTATTTTATTATGACTACCAAAATATATGGTGCGCTGCGTCTGGCTGTGTTCCATGAGCATAGGGGTGAATTTTCAGTGCCTAATTTGCCTTCATTTGCATATTATTGACGAAAGCCGCGAACGATTGTGGGAAGCGTAGTATTTGTGCTGTAAACATGTCTATTTACAAGCATAAATTCTTTTATTCTATGACGCTTGCTTAAGCAGCTTTATATATATATATATATATATATATATATATATATATATATACTTCCACTCCCGCAGCTCCTAATATGAACTCGTGCACTGCAGTTCAAGCAGATTCTTCAGAAATGCAAACATTGGCGAGCGACGCATTTATCTAAGCATGTATACTGAGCGTTTTCATAAATTATACATTCAAATTCGCACAAATTCTAATCTTAAACACGTCCGCCGTGCCATAACAAGGAATTAAGACATCCGAACGAGCACTTGTACATTTCGTAAGCAAACCTTACTTTAGTGTGTTCCCATCTTTCGAGCAAGCCTTCGAATATAATCTTTAAAGAAAGCGGCTTTGTACTGTACACTGACACAAAAAGATATCTGCACGGAGTGGGAAAAAAAAAAGAATGAAGGCAGCTCAGAGGAACTTTTCTCTCTGTAACTAATTCTGAAATGAAAGTTTTCGCACTAAAAACGAGGTTGTCAGGCTGCGTCTCTAGTGGTATTACCTCAGAAATAACGAGCTGTGGATAACTAAAGAATTTATGCCAAACCAAAATGCTCCACTGCTAATTTTCGTAACTGACCTGACCAATATTCGTCGTAAAATCGCAATAAGCGTGCCGCCATTTTTCAAAGTACGCAAAGTTTATTTCGCTGACGCGTTCCTTTTGACACGAGGAAGGCCAGAATATTTGCGCGAGGTCGGCTATTCAAATAAATGGGGAGTCGCGTCTTGAGACGTGTTAGACCTGTGTCACCCGTTGCACCCCTTCGGTACGTTGTGCGCCATATTTTCTAATATTTTTTTTTTCGATCGAGAATAACTTTACGCCACCGCTAACGGTTTCTTTTCTTGATGTAGTTGCTTGAAGCCTGAAATATAAACTGAGAAGAAATTTCAGACTGCAACGCTTGACAAATTGCCGCAATATGCGCGTCGAAATGAAACCATGCGGACCACGCGGGGGTGGCGGTCTCGCGTTAAACGAGTGCCGCTCCGCCGTGCATCGTGCAGAGTCAACGCAGCCGTTGATACAAAATGAACGTCACCGACAGTATAGCTGCACGGCCGGCGGAAAGAAAGACATTCCATAGCACCGAGCAAGCGAGGGTGGAGGCTTTTATGAAGTCGCGAAGGCCTCATAAAAGAGAGCAAGCGCAGCAGGAACAGAACAGGGACAAGGAGAAACTTCAAGCAACTCGTTGGGCCAGTGCCTACTATATACTCGAGAAGACTCGCGAGAAATTTCAGCACAGTCCAACGGCTGCCTCCTAATTACTTCTTCTTTTGCGTCCCATGCATTCAGAGCCTTCCTTCACGATCGCCGTTTGATTTCAACTCCGTTGGCACTGCGAGAAGCGTGATGGGTGTAGAGCGAGTCCCCTTATCCAATGTGCGTTTATTGCATTTGTAGGGAAGCAGCCGTGGCCTAGGAGATTAAGTAGCGGGGAAAGCTTCAAGCCTTTGTTTAAATATCGAGCACTTATGTTGCCTTGCAGGTAGTTGCAGCGCTTCTTCTATAGTGAGCTTCGTAACTTCAATTTTTTAGTATTATTTATAGTATTGAAATAGAGGTGAAATTTAATCGCTCACTCAATGTATTTTCCGCCCACCTAGAACACTGGTCACTCTTTTACCTGCCATACGCGCTTGGCACATACATAGGTTACATAATTATAGATATAAGCAAAAAGTTAGAGCGACATTTCACGTTACACAGCGTAAAGACCGACAGAGCAATGACGTCGCCGAACGTGGCAAAGATGGCCGCCAAAGACGTCCGCCCATATACCTCGTCGCTGAGAAGATTGCGTGACACAAGATGGCGCCTGAAAGCAATGACTTACTGATTCTGCGGGGAGAGCACGGACGGAGTTCTAAGCCACCTCGAACACATGAATTATTTAGCAGGCGGCACTGTTATTTCGGACGTCAAGGGAAGACACGCGTTGTCTTAAAACAAAAATATTTAAAAAAAAGAAAGCATGGTGTTTCTCGTGAGTGCATCTTTTTATTATCATTCAACGCCGCGTGGTTCCTTTGAAGAGGTTCGAATGGGCCTGCGACACTGGATCCTTTGGGGCTATTTCACTTCGTTCCGTACCTTGAAATAGGTCATAGAAGCTTGCGCTATGGCAGTAGCCAGGAAACTTAATGCAGTGCGAGCAACCGGGGAGCGGCAAGGTGACGTCATTCCAGAAGTAAACGCTGTAAGTGCAGATTATTCATATTGCACAAAGGGGGAAAACTGAGTCGAAAACTTAACGGAAACTCCTGACGCATGAAGAAGGCGGTTAATTCTGGCATTCCACCTTGGCAATATAAGATGATCTCCGAACTATCGGCAGTGACACTCATTATATTTTCTCTCGTTATGAGAACAGCCTACCTTGTCCACTGTTTTTGAATCCGTGACCGTGGAGTTACGTGAGGAACGACTTAGGACAGGCCACTCGTACTGACTTCAGCGTATAGGGAAAACTCATTTCAATCATCTTCTATAGCTTCACCTCGTTTCGAGCAGATCAATGGACTGCCTTTCAATTGCCAGTCATTACCACTGGATGTCGTTGCCGCTGTGTTAGCTAAATAATCGACGAAGACTTGATGACACCTTCACTGTTGTGATGTAACACATGTGTCACAGGAAGCATCACCACTGACGTCAAACATAATGCGGTTGTGAAGGATCTACGGATCCATGAATCTACGGCTGAGCCACGGCCATAGCTAACGTTATCGTATTCCTACAGACGTGGACAAGTTTACTCTTACGTGTATTGCTATACAGTGCGCATCCGCATATTGGAAAACGTGTATATAGTATCTCATTGTACCATAACATAATCACCCGCCACCTACCTTTCCCTGTCTTTCCCACTTCCCCTTTCCCCAGTGAGGAGTAGCAGGCTAGAGACACGCTCTCCAGGCCGACCTCTCCTCCTTTCTCTTCATTAAAACCTACTCCTCCTCCTCCTTCCTACAGAAGCGGCTCCTTTGTTCTGAAACCCTGCTGTGCGAAATTACTAGTTTGAAAAGCTCAGTAGCAATTATATTTTGTGGACGCTACTTTATCGGCATTTCTGATGAAAAAAAAAATAACCTTCGAAGAGACCTGTTGGCCAAGGTATACTGAAAATGTATTATGACACTTTTACCTAAACCTAAGAGCTTGCGTTGCTTGCCTTGTGCAAACACCCATTATATATATATATATATATATATATATATATATATATATATATATATATATATATATATATATATATGTGTGTGTGTGTGTATATATACGTGTGTATGTATGTATCTATGTATGTATGTATGCGTGTGCGTGCCTGCGCGTGCCTGCGCGTGCGTGTGCGTGCGTGTGCGTGCGTGTGTGTGTGTAGCTTATACGAGGTGACCCTTTTTAAGTTTCCGGGAATTTCAAAAATTCCCCTGTTGCAGATACCATAATTCTAGTCCTTGAGCTGCATTATTCAGTGGCGGACATTACTTACACAGGAAATCGAAATACGTATTCAACTAAACAACAACAAAGATTCCCTAATTCACTTCTTAATTACCTTACGGCCCATAATGCAATTTAAAAATTTCAGCCGGTGAGTTAGCAAGGTGCATCCACTGGAAAGAATTTCCAGAATGACACCAGTTTGGATATATGCACCATCAAACTCGCCCTAAAGATGCACTGTTATTCCACTTACTGTTTTAACGAAACGCTCTCTTATGCATTGAAGAACAAAAGTAACTGGAACGTCTATGTATTTCGTACCACACTTTGTGAAACATTATCTCGAAACTGATACCGCACTGGAGATTCACTTCAAGTGGATACGTGTTACAATTTCACTGGCTACAGTTCGTAAATTACAATATGTGCAGTAAATTAATTGAGAAATTATTGAATTTATATTAATTAGTTAAATGTCTGTTTCGATTTATCGGGCTAGTAATGTCCGCCTCTTCGGATAATCCAGCTCAATGGCAAGAGTTATGCTATTTGCCAAAGTGATTTTAAAAATTCCGGATATCTGCATCGAGAGATTTTTTTTTAATTCCGGAAAACTTCAACATGAATACCCCGTATATGCATGTATAACACTGTGTGCATTTTCCGATCTCACATTTTGTGTTCCTGCATTTTTCGTGACACTTTAGTTGTGTTTCTCCGCGGTAACCATTCGTGCTCTCTAAAGCTAGTACGGCGCGACGTAGAAAGGAAGATCAAGCCGAGCCGGCCAGATGAAAGAACAGAGCGCTGACTTCGAACTGATTTATTGGAAAGTTGCGTGAAATACATAGCTATACCAGAAAGCATCGGGAAATGTCGTCACAACACTTCACGAAACGTCACACCGATAGAAGACTACGTCATCATGAGTCCCAGAACGCGCAATTCTGTCATGCGCGGTTAAACTGATCAAGAAATCTTACTTCCTGTGCATTGCATGTTCTGTGACTCATGATGGTGTAGTTTTCTATCAGTGTGACGTTTTGTAAAGTGTTGTGACGACATTTCCTTATGCTTTCTTGTAGCTATATATTTTGTGCAGCTTGCCAATAAAGCAGTCGAAAGTCAGCGCTCTGTTCTTTCATCTGGACCCCCGTCTCGGTTGTTCCTTCCTTTCTATGTTGCGCGGTGCTAGTTTTATAACGTCATACCAACTCGCCCAATCCTCAGCCCTAGTGGAGAATTCGTGCTTTGAATACTTCTCGTAAAGTGATCTTATATTGTGTCCCTTTTACCTTTGCGATGTGTACATTGCGACATATTGTAATCTTTCTCACGTGAAAAGCAGTAGTCGCTACCATCTCTTGGCGCCAATATCTTGTTCTTGCAACACAGAAAAGGCAACAAAGAATCACACTACTTCTACCTTCTTGTATATACTGCCATGGCCATTCCTGCTTTGTGATGTTATACACTGAACGTTGAGGGGTATCTTGTCCGCGCCTAAGTAATCCATCTATGTCAACGGCTTTAACCCACAAAGCCCAACGTATCATTTCTGATATGCCGAGTTTGATACATAAATAACTAGGGAAAGTGAACACAGAGATTATAGCAGGGTTTACAATTGTATGGAGAGTGTTTTAGTCGTGGTTAGTTTAAAAAGCAAAATACAAATAATTCAGTGCTATAGTAAATAAGTATAACTCAACTAATATTCATGTGTTTATTTTAGTAAGAATTCGTTCTCCATGGCCCCGAATAAAGGTAAACAAGTTCTTCGAATTTTTCTTGATGTGGATTGGTGTTTAGGCTTTCTCTGGTTAAATCCTACCCACTGCTTACAATTTGCTAGCTTTCACTATCACGGGGGGGGGGGGGGGGGGGGAGGGGCTTTACGGACAAAAACAGTATCACAAGAAAACATGAACAAAATCTCACATAAACCACGCAGAGTTCAACGCGTAAGCAAGCCGCCGGCTCCCGCACATTTCTGTCCAAACACGGTAGAGAATATAAACTCGAAAGCTTCTATTACGTAGAAGATTATGCAAAACCATGTTGCACCCGACCTATTATCGCGGTGCGGTTCTTAGGGAACAAAAGAGCGAGGGCTTCAATGTCGCGCCATTTCTTTGTAGGGCTTGCAGACACCATCATGGAAATATCCTTATGATATTCAACAACTTCTCGTGCCGCTACACCTATACAGTTAATGCAACTGACTCTGTAGCCTGTCAAAGTTACGCGTGTCACCTAAGTTGCGCCAGGTATGAGCTCACGCCACTTGGCTAGCACGTGCAAATCAGTCCCGTATCGGAGTCGGTAGCAAAAGAGGCGAGCGATATTCTGATGGCACATTCAACTGGTTCCTACGGCGCTGCGGTTCCGATCGCAGCGTTGAGGAGTGCTCGCGATTTTGACGCCATAGGAAGACTGGCCGCTATACCCAGTACAACAGTGGAGCCACGTGACCGGAATTCTGTAGAATCTCGACCGCGCTCTCAGATCGAAAGTGAGAGCGCGTCTGAGCGCACTAGGCAGTGCTTCCGAATGAAGCAGGCGAAGGTATTCGGAGGGCTCGATTTCCACCACCCGAAATTACGTAAAAGCGTGCCCCGGGACCGGCTCTATGTAGAGGGCTCGAAAACGGTCAGTCGAATGCACGAGGTCTGTTAGAAAAGTATCCGACCTTTGGCCGAAGAAAAAGAACTGTCATAACTTGAGCGTTGGAAACTAAATCACCCTCGATGTAGTCTCCTTGGGACTCCACACACTTCTTCCAGCGGTGCTGCCATTGTTGGAAGCATTCCTAGAAGGCCTCTTTCGGAATGGAGTTTAGCTCAGCTGTCGTTTCAGCCATAATGTCCTCTCTTGTCTGAAATCGCGTTCCTTTCAATGGCCTATTGATTTTGCGAAACAGCCAGAAGTCGCAGGTGGCCATATCACGAGAGTAAGGAGCCTGTTGAACTACACCAGTCCCGTTTTTCGCCAGAAAAGTCAGAATCAAGTGTGAGGAATGTGCAGGAGCATTGTCGGGATGCATGCGCCAATTTCCTGTTTACCACGACTCCGGTATCTTGCGCCGCACAGCATCACGTAGGCAACGGAGGACATCCCTGAGGTACTCTTTGGTGATTGTTTGACCCTGTGGTGCATACTCGTGGTGTACCACACAGCGGGAGTCAAAGAAAGCGGTCACCATCACTTTGACGTTGCTGCGCACTTGGCAGGCCTTCTTTGGTCTTGGTGACGTGGAATGCTTCCCCTGTGACGACTGGAACTGGTACGACTAGGACTGGGCCGACCGGAGCGTGGCTCGTTCTCCACCGATATGCGGCCGTCTTTAAAACGCGCCGTTGTACCACTCCTTCATCTGTGTGCACTTGTTGCATATCCATCAGGTGTTCGTAAAAAAAAAAAAAAAAGTCGGATACTTTTCTAACAGACCTCGTGTACCGTAAATCTATGTCGTGAAGTTGTGCGACATTGGCGTGGCGCATACATTGTGTTCCACCTTCCATTCCGACGAAAGGAAAAAAACTCGGTCCTCACTGCGAAAGGACGAGCTGAAACAGGCCGAAGATTTGTGCGCCTCGCAGCTTATCGTTTCGTTGACCGCGCGCATTTTTACGAGCTGCTGCTAACGCCGCCAGTGCTTTCCGCCGCGTGTGAGGGCAGGCTTCAACACGAGGGCATCGCAGTCGAAGAATCACTGCCGCAACAGTAGTTAAGGCCCGGAAACTGGCTTCTCTGTGTCCGTCGCTCCGTTCCGTTCCGTCGATGACTACGGCTGTCGTCGTCATCGTCGTTATTGCGTCATCATCGTCAGGAAATCTCTTCATCTTCAACTTTACCCTCGGCATATGTGGGGAATAAGGACAAAAGTTTGATAAAATTTGTTAAATGCTTGCACCTGGCGTTCATCTTTCTCATCTTCTGATACAATGATTGTGATTTCTCAACTATCGTCATCTTTGTTTCTCCCTCTCTCTCTCTCTCTCTCTCTCTCTTTCCCCACATAAGAACGTCGGAGAGTTTTTTAGCACTAATTTTAAACACCCGTGGGTGTGGAAGTTTCGTTTCCCTGCAAGCATGCACCGCATTCAATACTGTTGTCTGTCGCGTTCGAGGTCACTTCGGCGGAAACGCTAGAATACGCGAAATTGTCGGAAGACAGCAAATTAGCGCTGACGCTTGCATGCGATAAGCGTTCCTGTCGTTATAAAACCCTTTCATAACAAAGCGTTACAGCGCCGACGCCAGTTCACTTCATTGTTTCTCTTTATCGTACTTTTTTGTAAGCTTCCCTTAGTAGTACATCTGCGCCAGCTGCCATAAATTATGCGCTCTCAGATATGCAGGCATGCAAGCCTCACAGTGACCATGCTGACACGCAAGCATGTACCAATGCGAACACAAATAAATTCAAACGCAATAAGGAAGGCAATTTTGTGGGTTCTCTATTTGTTTATTTACTGCACATGCCTGTTGCAATGTAATTTTTGTTGAATTTGAATGAATTTGTCTATTTGTCTATTTACTGCACATGCCTGTTGCAATGTAATTTTTGTTGAATTTGAATTTGAATGAATTTGTATATTTGTCTATTTACTGCACATGCCTGTTCCCATGTAATTTTTGTTGACTTTGAATTTTTGTACGAGAAGTACCGTGACTCTACGCATATTTACACTGATGGATCTGTCCTTCCAAGCAGCTCCGCGGCGGCAATCGTCATACCAGCGAAAGCTACAACAATCAAATTTAAGACGACCCACGCGACAACATCGACGGCAGCAGAGCTCGCAGCGCTCTTTACTGCCCTTCATCACATTGGTGATGAACCACCACACAAGTGGACAATATTCTGCGATTCGAAGGCGGCAATGCAATCTCTACTGTCACCTTTACGACACGGACCGCGCGAACAACTAATATTTCATATTATAGAGACGTTACAACATATAAGGGATCTAGGCCATGAAATAACCTTTCAGTGGCTTCCAAGTCACTGCGGAATTATAGGCAGTGAACGGGCGGATCACGCTGCGCGCTCAGCCCATACTGAGGAGCGCTAAGTCCAAATTCCTCTTTCTAGAACTGACGCAGCACGGAAGCTCCGCCTACTTGCTCGGCAGTGCACCGCGTCGCAATGGAATGAGTCACATTTAAGAAATACGCGACTGTACTCACTTGATCCCACACTAAGTCTTCGAGCGCCATCACAGCTTCGCCGTAGAGACGCCACGCTTTTATATCGACTTTGGTTGGGCGTCGCCTTTACCAAAGCCTATGCATTCCGCATAGGGATGACCGACAGCCCAACCTGTGACCACTGCGGTCATGAAGAATCAATAGGCCATATTTTCTGCGCCTGCCCGCAGTACATTCCACAGAGGGCATGCGTTCGCCACGAACTTGACCAAATGGACGACCAACGGCTATCCGAAAAAAGAATTCTACAACATCGAAAGGACCTACCGTCACAGAAGAAGGCCGTGCAAGCGCTATTGCGCTTTTTGCGATCTACCGGCCTGTGTGAACGACTTTAACTGGAACGCCTTTTGTGTGTGTGTCTCCATGTGCGCGTATTTTTCCCCCTTTCTTTAGCGTTTTCCTCTCTGTCATCTTTCTAACCCCTATCGCCCATCCCCAGTGTAGGGTAGCAAGCCGGAGACTCATATCGGGTTATCCTCCCTGCCTTTCCTCTTCATTCTCTCTCTCTCTTGTTGAATCTTCGCTCCAGTGGGACTGCCTTCGTAAGCAACGTGGATATAAACACAGCACTCAGCTTTCGATAACGAATGTATAGGCACTCCATAGATAAACTATAGATTCAATTTACATAGTCTTTCTTTCTTATAGAGCTTCCCCTCTGACCGTAGCAAGTTTTACGCATTCCCGGCAGGCAAAATTGGTGGTCATGTGTTTTATTTTTATTTTTCACTCTTGTTCATAGAATCTTTTCTTAAATGTTTGCTGAAGATTCCCGAACAATCGTTGGCACAAAACGCAATATTATACGCCCACACGCTGTTTAGAAAGAGAGTGAAGCAAGGAAAGGCAGAGAGGCCTCCGTATTCCACTAGAAGCGAACGAGCTGTCGCACGCACTGCGCACATGGAAATGCAGCTAGAGGTTAACCATGACACGTGTCCGGTTTGCTACCCTGCACTGCATAAAGGTGTGAAAAGACATAAAGAAGGGAAGAGAAAGAGCGCTAGTAGCGCGAACACTTGAAGGAGCACACCAAGTCTATATAAACGGTCGCAGAGACGTTTCTGTAGACATCGCAGAGTCCAGCAGATCTGAAAATTTTTTATAGGCCGCCCAAATAATTTCTGTGGGTCCATCAGCACATTCATTGCGTCACTACTCGTGATCCTGTAAACCCCCCCCCCCCCCAAACCGATCTTCAGTGTATCTCGCCTACTGCATCTCCTGACAACTTCCAGGCCTGCCTGACATTGGAAATGGGATTTATTGCGCCCTCAGTTTCAGCTTTGCCCTTTCTCCTTTTCTTTTCTTTTTAAGTGGAGGTTTTCTTTGCGAACCTTGCCAGGTTTCGTGATCGCGGGTGCTACATCCTGGCTGTTCTCTTGTCGAATAGGCCAACCAATTACTGCGGCGGATTACGCGCGCCGCGCGCAAAGTTGGGCACCTTGCACCACCACCAGATGGCGCACGCATCTGCGGCGGCGGCGGCGACGACCGTGCGAGGAAAAAAACGAGCCATAAGGCTAGCTATCCCGCACCCGTCGCAGCATTGCATTAACCTCTACAATGCCTGAATAAAGCCTTCCATGTCACTTTGTGCGGAAATTAGATTTTTTTAAAAACTCGTGTTTCGACTCTTTGTACACTCACACAAAGGTTCGCTGCATATAGATTCCAACTCGTTGGATCTCCTGCATGTTTTCATTATTCTTTTTGTTTTCTTTTTTATCAATTCTATTGCTTTTTCTCAGATGCACTGGAATGCTCAATTTTCTGCCCCCACCAGCCGTTTCTTTAGCTCCACCCGAAGCGACATAGCAGGTTCGGAAACGCCTGCTTGTTCAAAGCCTATAACCATCTCTGTCGACCGACTTCCGTCCACACGAAGCACGTTTTATGGCAGATCTCGAGCATCGCCATAGACTCTGGCATGCTGCCCCTTCCCATTTCGCAAACGATATTAAGGTAGTGCTGCACGCTTCCGATCGCCTCATTCTTCCCTGGACTACCACAGAACAACCGAAATCGTAATGCCATATTTTATTGCCGCTCTATGATCTGAAATGTTCATAGAAACTAGTTGCTGTGAAATGTTACACACAGTGGCAAAATGGGCTAGAATCCAGTTTTAGTGCAAGGAAGACGCCCGAAACGCTTTCCGCTTGCTCTTTTTTTTTTTTTTTTTGCTTGAAGCCGCGGCACGGTTTGTTTCACTCATTCGAACACAGAACTTGCGTGGCGTAGCGTGAAAAGCCTTACACCGACTTCTTGCAGGATTTGTTGGTTAATGAGGAACTGTACGAAGCGAAAGCGAGGCCCCGTGGTGAGCTACGATATTTCTCGCATTCCTTACCTGTCGGTAAAGGACATATCGTCGCCGGAAATTGAGCCAACGAACCTGCGCAGCAAAACGTCGTCGTCACACAGTAGGGTACACGCAAGTTCATCTACGCGCCTTGGAGCCACGAAGTGCAATTAAACGTTCCAGCATACAATCGCCAGTCTCATATAATTTCTGATCTAATAACAGAGACAAAATTTAAAGTAAGGGCGACATTTAACATGAGTCACGTAGCAGCGATGCAAGGGCGCATGCATTGCGTGTCACACCTATAGCGCTATTTTCTGCTGTTTTTGTGATTTCAAGTTAAAGTACCTTTAAAGAAGAATGCAGATATTGCTTTATGAACAAGAACTCGACAGTTCCACGGCTTTCAACGGCAGGCAGATTGGCTCTGACAAGGAAAGTAACTTGGCATTTCAGTTGCAAAGCACTCCTCAGTTCCCGGCGGCAAACCTCCCATACCTCTCTCTCTCTCTCTCTCTCTCTCTCTCTCTCTCTCTCTCTCTCTCTCTCTCTCTCTCTCTCTCTCTCTCTCTCTCTCATTTATTCGTTGCTGTCTATGAGGAGGAGGCATTCATCGATCACTACGGTTGGTAAAGGACGCTTCAGGCACTCACAGCCACTTCATACGAGTGGCGTTCCGAAGCCAGTGTCTGAATAAGGCATCCTTTCTTGAATGCGCTTCCAAGAAGACATGCTAGAACAATGCTCGCTCAAAGTGCATCGCCCGAACACTAAGTGGCAGCTCCCCAAGCCACTTTAGATAACTATAGTCAAGAGTAAGTAATCCAACAAACATGATTCGATCCCTTCTTCCAGACGTCTTTACCCACTTATGGCAGAAGCTTCCAGTGGCAACGGCGAACTCGACGGTCTTGTTCAACACGGCGACACTTACAAGTGGACCCGGCGTTTAGTCTTGATTAGGTTAAATTTTCTGTCTGTTGTCCCATGCATGAATCAGAGATTGGTCGAACTTATCTTTTCCTTGCTGCGGCTGTGTTTATCGCACATAAAATATCAACAGAAGCGCTGTGTGCAGATTTATAGATCATAGCCACTGCGTGGCCATCAACTGTGTCTGGGAGATAACATCGAGGAAAGTTTAAACACCAAGAAGCCGAAGAAGAGAGGGCGGCTTATTCCCACGTACTCTGGCTTTGCCCAGGAACGACGATTGCGTGAGACAGACTTCTAACTTATTCTAAGTCAAACTGATATATATATATATATATATATATATATATATATATATATATATATATATATATATATATATATATATATATATATATATATATACGCGCTGGCTTATGGGTGATATAGGTTAGATAATGCACTACTACAATGCATACATTTCAAACTTGAGTACCTTCTAATTTATTACTGTCATACGCCGAATGCTAATTCCTGTTCAAAAATTTGAACAATCGCTTCCCTTCTTATGATCTGTCCAGGTCTTAAGAAGCTGGATTTGCGTAGATAACTATACAAAACAAACTATATAAAAGATATCTGCCGCCATCATAAAGTTAATGTAAGAAATAATAAAGTTGTGAACAAGTGAGCCACCCCTCCCATATTTAGTTATTAGCGCCTTTTGAAATGCTTCGAAAAGCAAACCATCGGTAATCCATTCCTAATCCACAGCCCCACGCGTCATATTCTGTGGCCCTGCATATGGTCTTAACGACATGTTCATTTTCGCAGAAATGGCAAAGCGACTGTCACGAGAAAGGAAGGCACTCGTGCCAAGGCTGGCCACAAGCATCACGATGTCGCCACACGAAATATATGCTTTCGATGCTAAGGAGTGAAATAATAAGGGAATCCGCACGGCACGTCATCGAAGAGCCCACAGAAAACATGTCACGTGGTATGGTGCAAGGTCCGTGACAACCCGCAAGCGCATCGTGGATGGAATATAGCGAGAAATCCCACCTGCCAGAGTCGGTGATTGAATTCGACCTCGCCACAGCAAGCAAGAAAGCACTTCCTCTCTGTGGACGAAGCTTGCGGAGGAAGTGAGTGTCGATCACGGCATGCGGTTGGGAATGTCTAAACATGCACGCACAAAAACTTCTCGCAACGCAAGAGAAACACACTGCACACTTAAGAAGAAGCGGCTGGCGAACGGAGACTCTCAACAGTAACG
>NC_134573.1:150309352-150339352 GCF_050947875.1 Dermacentor variabilis
GCTTGCACAAGAGGGCTCATAATGGACCAGCCGAAGGACCGAAGTGCCCGTCGTTCGGTCGCCTCCGTTCTATCCATTATTTTCTCATTGATCTCTCAGCGGCTCCAGTTGGACACGAATCGCGCGCCAGGAAAATAGGCGGCAGATCCATCGCTCTCCAACGATCACGCCCTTTTGTTTTCTGGCGCCAGCCGTCAATATCCCAATGACAGGTTTCACATCGATCCCGTCTCTGCGCCGTGCCAGCACGTGTTGCAGTCAATCAATTTTTGACCGCTTCCCCGCTTCTGCCGTGCACCCACACCACGCACGGTTTGGCTCAGCGTGTTGATTTCTCGAATCCAACAGCGTCCATAACTTGTTTTTCTACGCTAAAGCGGAAGACAAAAAAAAATTGTGTTCCCTCTATAGCGAACTGGTTTTGAGAGCGACGTGTTGAAGGCTGCCCGCTCAGCGAAACGGTGCCATGCAACCGTGAAAAGGTTTCCATCTCGGCCGCGGTGGCCAGATTTCGATTGGAGCGAAATGCGAGAACACTCATGCGCTTGATTTAGGTGCAAGTTAAAGGAGCTCCGAGGGGCCAAAACATTCCGGACTCAGCCAGCAGTGTGTCTCGTAATAATAATAATAATAATAATAATAATAATAATAATAATAATAATAATAATAATAATAATAATAATAATAATAATAATAATAATAATAATAATAATAATATCCTGGTCTGGCTCGTAAAACAACTAAATTTATCTATTCACTTATGCTTTAGTTTGTTTATCTGTCTACTCTTTGTTATATTTCTCTCGTCTTCCCGCCGTATTTATCATTTCGGGCAGCAGGCACTTCGGTAGCTTATACTTTCTCGAGTTTATGTCGTTTGGCGTAAGTAACGACGACTTCCAATTCGCTGAGTGCAGCTTAATCTCCGGGGTATTCGGGCACGCACCCTGGCACAGTACCTCTTAGTCTGGTATAACACCTAGCCACATCCAATCCACACAGCTCTCTTTCAGATCGTGAACGTTACGCCTGCCATTTCTAGCTCCACTCTTCAGAATCCCGCTCACACACATAAACGCTTCCAACGACGTTGCCACAGAACATACATACGCGGCTGGCGTGGCCAGCGCGCCAAATTATTTGTCCCACATTAGTGCATCGGTGGCCGGTCTCTGCGGTCACGTGGGAAAGCGAGGGAGAACGCGTAATCGCGTTCGCTGGCGACGGCGTCGCAGCGTGGTGCGCTCATTATTGACGGTCGGGGTTGTGACGGGGGCTTCATTTGTGTCGCGTTCGAGCTGCCTGCAGCGCTACACCGACAGACACCGCGCGGGAACGCGCGGCGAGGTTACACATCCCTCTTGCGCCCCTACTGACAGAACACGTACGCCACACGTCGAGCCAAATGTGAACAGCGTCCATCCCTATTGAAGCGTTCCGTATTGTTAGGGACGCCCGACTCTCTTGCGCCCGCTTATCTTGTTTTCCCCGCATGGCTCCCTCGTTTCCTCTTATCCGGCTTGCCCGTCTAGCTAAGCGCCGCCAGCGATCGGTGTAGTCGCAGAACAGTACGACAGAGGGCGCGAGTGTTGGCGCTGCTAACGCCACCTGGTGACGGGTTTATACTCGGCAGCGGAAGCGGGTAGTTCCGTGGCGTAGTCCCTTCCAATGGGGCTCGGGGTCGGCAGGGCACACAGATTTGTAACGCGCTTGTCGGTACGTTGTGGGGGGCCATATCGCGAGGCGTCGGAGCGGGACGCCGGAGTGAACGAACTTGATAGTTTGAACCTGCCACCGTTGCGTGACTGTACACGCGAACGATTAGGTGTTGGTGTTCGGCATGGGGGCGGACATATTCGCTGAATATGATGTCGCACTGAGTCGGACTTCCTCGATTCGTGCGCGCCCATTGACATGACACGTTGGTAGTAACTCGCCTAGCGGGCATTTGGTGTGTGAAACGTGCAATAACTGCGCACTTGTATTTGTCCGCAATAACTGTGTTATCGTCCCTTTGTCCCAAGGGCACGCGCGAGACCCCAGAGTGTGCATTGCAATAATTCCGTATAGTTGTTATGCATGGAAATTGTACGACACTTTACGGAACCCATATAGATTCCGTAAGAGTTATATACGGAAACATACGGAATTATTGGAATGGCATATGGAACGTTTAAATAGGGAGGAACGGAATATTTAAGAACAAACGATGACAACTAAAGAAGAAGAAAACGTGGTCATTCTTTTGATTTAGGTTGAAAATAAAAAAACAGAATCAGTGGAAAAGGTTTTCGTTAACTTCGCCGCTGGAGAAGCCCACGTGCAGAATATCTCGGGAGAGGCTGGGTGAAGTTGAGTGCGCTCGCTAAAGGCCGAGTTACATGCACATATAAGCATCACTTGCTGATGTCGCTTCCTCTCAAATGACAAATAATCTATGGCGCGTTTCTCAACTAACGATTTAAAAAATGCGCATTTATTACGTCTAGTACTCGTTATCATAAAATATTGTTAATGCATCATTGATTGCAGTTGATGCACCTACGCCAGTGCACCGAAGACCACTGCTGTACTACGAGCTTAGAAAGAAGTTTATTTCAAGAAAAAAACGATATGGACAGTTTGATTTACAATGACGGCACAATTCTACCAGGACGATAACATATGCAAAGTACGGAACCTTGTATACCAGGCACGTTTTCAAAGCAATGTCCGAGTCCACATGATCCCACTAACATATAACCACATCGACCCACGGGAACGCACAGTTAAGCGTCAACTAATTGTCGCATTATATAAACTGATATTGAGTATACCAGGTGTTTCAGTGAACACTTTCAACATTTCTTTTTAAAGAATTGCCTGTGTGAGACAGCATAATTCTAGCTCATGGGCTATTCTACCGAAGAGGTGAACATTACTTGCACAAAAAAAAAATTGAAATCGCTAATCGCCTAATAAACAAAATCTTGTTAATTAAATTTTTAACAAACTACCTTATTGCAGATATTGCAATTTACTAATTCTAGCCGGGGGGAGCTCGCAAGGCGGATCCACTTGGAATGAATTCTCAGGATGACACCAGTTTCTAGATATTAATTGTCGAACTTTGCGGAGAAATGCAGTAGCGTTCTAGTCACTAGCTTTTATTCTTCGATGCATGAAACGACGTCTTGTTAAGAAAGTAAGTGAAACGACAGTGCATTTTTATCGCAAGTTTGGCAGCGCATATCTTGTAAATGGTGTCATCCACCCAATATTTTTCAAATGGATATGCCTCCCAGTCTCAGGCGCTATAATTTGTAAATTCCAATATGTGCTATCAGGTAATTAGTTAAAACATAATTACAACATTTTTCCTTGATTAGTCAATTATGCATCTTAACTTTTTTGTGCAAGTAATCTCCGCCTCTTCAAGTATACCAGCTCATGAACTAGAATTGCGCTATCTGCCACAAGCAATCCTTAAAAAAAGCGTTCGCCGAAACACCTTGTATGCAATGTACACAATAGTTACGTATATTGATGATGGGACCGAGAAACTCTACATAATTTTGTAGTGCTGCTGTGACACGTGTATCTACAAAAATTAGCATGCATGTGAGAGCATTCACACGCGGAAATCACGGACACCTACATACTATGTACATTTGATGAATACTTCTGATGGCCTGGCTACAAGAACCAGGCTGGTCGAAAATTAAGCCATACGCATCCATCAGCCACCGAGAAGAAATGGCATGACCACTGTCGAAGGAACTCTTCTTCATCATCTGACAGAAACGACAGTAGCTCAAAGTACAGCCTCCTCGTAAATGTAAACAGAGCGCGGCGACGAAGTCTCGCGGCAACTGCCTCGCACCGGTTACGCCATAGACCAAAGGCTCCCGCAGCTATTAAAGTCGCACAAAGCGGCCACGTGAGCAGCGACCAGATGGGATAACGCGGTTAACTCCAAGGCCACAGAAATCAGCATGGGCGGCCCCTCCAGAATACCCTAGCTACGACGCTTTGCAGCAGCGCATGCTTGTTGTACTCTTGAAGGCGGCAACTGCGACACAGCGAGGATGGGACCATGCCCCACCGCTCTAGACTGCCACGCGTTTAGAGCACTTGCCCCCTTATAGGTGCCACATAAGGTCGCGTCGGTGGCCAGGCAGAAAGCGCCCCGTCATCGCACCCCACGACACATTATTGGGACGTGCGCGGCGTGCTGAGGGAACCAGAGGAACCAGTAAGGCTGATGTTGACAAAACAACACGGTTTTTGAGGGCGTCCACATCAGTATAAACCTGTTGTACGTGGCGACAAAATGCAACGGCTGTATAGTAAGATGCAGGTACCTTTAACACTTGCGGTTCGCGATATAAGTGTACGCCTGGTGGCATGTAAATAATTTTCGTACCAGAGGAATAGCAGGCAACTTCACGTGCGGGACACTATTCACGCTGTAACAGGCGGAGCAGATATCGCAGAGCAAGCAGCCGGCAGCGGACAGACACGGGTGGGTACGAGAACCCCCCGCGAGAGCGTGGTTTCCCATGCGCCACGCGACAGACAAGTTCTGTGCTGCCCGACCAGAAGAAGGAACCAAAGAGGGACTGCAATGGCCTAGTAACGCGTAATGGTGGCTGTACAACGTGGCAAACGTACCCCACACGGCCGCAAAATACCGTGCTAACTTATTTTTAATAGGGGTAAATTATACCCTTGAGCATCCTGAATATTTCGCCTTACACCTTCAGGAGTTGAAAGCCACACAGTCTCATATGCCGTCGTAGGTATAATTAAGGCCTAAATTACGAACAGAATCGCTCTTTCAATGACAAAAAAAGGGACTTAAGCGTGTCTGTGGGAAAACCAATGAACAAATAAAGACATTTTGAAAAATTCAGCGCCGAAATTGAAGTATTTCTGTACTCAGTGAAAATTCGAAATCTACGGAATAAGCTATCTTCGTTCCCGAGATACAATGTGACGTCATCCGCGAAGGCTGTCACCTTCACAACACCGCTACCAGGCAGTGGGAGACCGCACACGTAAGTGTCTTACAGTACCGAGCACAGAAATGGCTTAATGCTGAGCACACAGCGTACTGGGAATAGAGTGTACCCTTGAAGACCACGAGTGACGGAAAATGGTGCAGTTTCACAACAATCAAGAAACAATGTCCCTCAAATATTTGAATAGGCATTCCTAATAAGTCCAAGAAAATTTGACGAAAAGCCAACCGAGTTCAGTATGCTTAATGTGTAGCTATGTTCAAGGTGATCGAATGATCTTTTTTGATCTAGTGAAACCAAGATACCACGTGCTGACCTAGTCAGCGTGTACGTCATTATGTCACGCGCAACGAACGAGATGCTATGTATCTCTCTGCCAGGGACCGAGCATGCCTGAAGGCAACAGGCTTCCCAAGCGTCGAGTAAAAACAGCTTTGAAGGTTTTGCAGCTAACGTTGAGAAGCGTAACTGGCCTCCATTCCTCTGGACGAACTGATGATGGACCGTGCTTAGGTATCAGCAGAATGCGACCGTCGCGAAAACTAACCGGGAATTCAAAGTTTTCAAAGCAGCGACTGATAATAGACATGAAAGTGGCACCAATACCTTCCGAGAAGCTTAGATAAATATCTACGAGCAGTCTGCCCTGCCCTAGTGCCTAGCCACGTTTCGTGGAGTACGATTCCCTCTTCACCTCATTAGCAGGCGGTCGTGCACAATGGCGGTTAGCCACCTCATGCTGAACTTCAGGCAGCCCACTAAGCACTGTACGAGATCCCCGAGTACCATGATCCATTTGCACAGTCTTACGCGCCGTGTTTCAAAATGGGTTACAAAGAGTGAATAATACGCGACGAGCGGTTAGACCTGGCGTAGTATTGCTTTCGCAAAAAAAGTGAGTTTTTAGCAAAGCGCAGAATTCAGGGCCTGCACACGGATTACGTTTGCATCGTCAAGCAGCAGCTGACAAAGGCGACGCTGCGACAAGGCGTTGGAAACGACTCCGTAGCTCACGCTTCCATGACCTCGTCAGTGGATGTTAGCCGAAATGACCAGAATGGCAATACGGAGCTTCGTGACAGTATCCGCTAGTTCTTCTAAACGTCGTCTGAGGGCACGTCCTTCAACTGAACAATGCCGACGCAACTGCGCCTTGAGCGCCTCCCACGACTTTGTGTCAGGTCCAGAAAGAGAGGTCCGCAAGACTCTTGACAAGCAAGAGCGCGAGCGCGCATCACACAAAATGCAATTTAATGCAAGTATAGCTCATACAATGAGCTATACCGCTCATGTTCGGTATGTTTCCGCGGCAGCAACGAAAAAGTTATGGTTATTAAAGCACCGTATAAAAAACTGCACTAATGCTACCAAATTAACCGCATATAATACAGTTATTAGGCCAATACTCGAGTATGCCGATATAGTCTGGGACCCTCACACAAAGGCTGGTATAGACATTATCAAAAGAGTACAAAAAAAGCTCTTAGATTTATCTACAATGCTTATGATTGGCGCATTTCAGTCACCTCTTTAAGATTGCGATCTGGGCTCCAGACACTAGAAACTCGTCACAAAATCCACCGTCTACAAACAACGTATAACATAGTTAACAACCACACTAAAAGGGGATTTGACAACTACATGCAATTTAATAAATCGTGACTGACCAGAGGTAAGCACAATCAAACAATATTATTGCCGCGTGCTAGAACAAACGCATATCTTTCTTCCTTCCTGCCCAAGACAATTCGCGAATGGAACGCTCTTCCGCAAAGCGTGGTCAACTCAGCCACTCCAGATTCCTTCTTATCTGCAGTACAGATGTGCTTGTAATGCCATGCATTCATTGTATCTTTTGCTTGTTACATATTCTGATGTCTCTTTTATTACGCCTTTCCTATTGGCAGCAATGTGACGGCATCATCGTATTTCTTTTGTGTATTTGCATATGTTTGCCTTGCCTATTGGGCTGTCTTTTGACTTATTTTTTCTATCCCCTTGAGGAAAAAGTTAGAAATCACGTGATGTTTCTACCACTCCTGCCTGGGCTTCCGAATGCAAGCTGGCAGTATTGTGAAATAAAATAAAACGCGGATGTCGAGGCGCCAAGATTTTAACGCGAGAGCGTTAAGGGCCCCGAATTGCAGAAAGTACAGTGTCAGTGTCCGCGGCGTTGTCGGCGAGAGAAAAATCATCCCTAACCACTCAGGCCCTCCGCGCGGTGCATAAGGCGTTACTAAACTAATTGAATTTCTCAAAGTAACATGCGTCAGAAAATTCGTAAAGTACAACTTACACACAACTTACAGACATGATAGCGTCAGTCTGTAGTTTGAGTATATACGAGAAAACATAATTCTACAACAAATTTGTTGGGTCCCAAAAGTGTGTACTTTGCAATTGTATACGTTCATTATGTTAAATAAACTTTCAAACTTTCAAAATGCGGTGGAGGTTGAGGGAGTACGCTTGAAGGTACGTTTTTATGCCGTTGATCTCCATAACACCGTAAGTACGCAAACCGATGTCACAGAACAACCGATGCATCATTGTGTGTTCTCCGTCATCGCTTGTTTGCTGTACGCGTACTAATTCTTCATTTCTTCTTCAAGTGTTGTATCCTCCTTTTGTCCTTGTTCTCTTGTGCTTCACTTACAGTATGACGTTCCGTCAGCTGTTATGCGCATTTGCAAAACCGTTACATGTATCACGCGGAAACACAAACAAAAACTCATTTTCAAGCTGCCGTTCGAGGTTTGGCGCGGCTGAGCACTAGATTCGGAATCGGCCTACGCAAAAGGCCGCGTTTCTACCAGAAAGCTCGCCTTCGTGCGTAGCGTTCGCCGCCAGCGTTTCCTGGTAAGAATTACGGTTACAAAAGCTGCAGTTGTCGGGAAGCGTGAGAATCAGTCAGGGATCTTTTATTGCCATGGCATTCCACTCATAAAGGCTGAGCTTAAGCGTCCTCCAATGTTTTTACCTTTTGAGGAAGGAGGAAAGCAAACTTCAAGCATAACTGGTCTATGATCGTAAATATAAACAGGTGACGAAGTTCAAGTTATCACATCAGATTGTGAGCCATACGCATCTAAATTATTTGGCGCATAGGCCCGGTCTAACCTGCTAGGCGATACGCCGTGTCGCCACGTCCAGACAAACGAAGATCCATGAAAGAATCGATATGCATCCAGCAACGAAAAGTGTTGAACTAGACGACGCAACTCCCGTCCGTTCCAGGAAAGTCGACCCCAGCCCGGGCCTCGCACATCTGCTCGCGTGTTTAACACGTGACTGAAATCCTCAAACAAACGCGACCGTCACAAGCCGCGTACACGTGAATGCGACAACTGGCGCATCCCATTGCATCACGTCAACTTTCTAACGCATCGTATCCAAACGAGGTTATCGTTCCAATCGTAGCCATCGTATCCATGTAATTGGGCTAATGCGCTAGAAAAGCGTGTCACATTAACACGTCAGACAGGGGCGGCCTAAGATGAGTAAGCGATCGCATCAGGAATTATGGTAAGGGAACTTGCCGCGGGGTGTACTGCGCTCGCCAAGCTGCGGGGACAGCAAGATCAGTGAGAAAATGGCAACCACGATGGCGACGCTACGCCGACGCCGGAAGCGCTGCTTCGAGTACGTCGCGTCAATCAAGCTTACGCTAGGTGTGCCGTTTGAACTTTACAGAAATAATACTTAGAGCTGGCAAGCGAGTTGCCATTATGGCTAGCCTATAGTGTTGCATAGTTGAGCCATTCATCAGATGAATCAAGCTAGAGATAGCCATAATGGAAAACCCCCTTGCCGGCTCTGAGTATTATCCTTCATTTCGCTCAATTTTTTCTTCAGTGCTAGAGAGAAATGTAAAGTCCAAACGCCACGCCTAAGACATTCATCCTCAAGCATCTCCCTTCTTAGTTATCACTAAGCCCTCGTTCAAGCCAAAATTAGAGACTCAACCTCTGTTGTCATCTATGTAATATGAAGCATGCTTGCTTTGTTAGAGAGTAGTTATTTTGAATCGTGAGTTCTGCATGCGTGCGTGCGTGCCCACTGGCACAGGGTATGAAACTTGGCTATGAAGCGGAAGTCCTGCTGTTTCGTTCGCGTTTTCTTTCGTGGAAAATAAACAGCATAATTGTTTGGTTTATTTTTTTACCGCACATAATTTGAAACAGAATTTGGAGGACGCTTAAGCTTTGCCTTTAAGAGTGGAACGCGATAGTATTCAAAGATCCCTGAGTGCTTCTCGCGCTTCCCAGCAACTGCAGCTTATGTAACCGTAAGGTTTACCTGGAAAAGCTGGCGGCGGACCCTATGCGCGAAGACGAGCTTTCTGGTAGAAACGCGGCCTCTTGCGTGGGCCGTGATGCGGCGGAGGCGAGCGCCCTCTGGAGATGTTGCAAGGAACCGGGCGCGCCGCTTTCAGGCCTTTGAGATTTGCGCTCGCAAACCTGGAAGGCCATGGCCGCTCTATGAAAGGTAGAAACACTGGAAAAGGGGTTTTTGTTTTGTTTTTTAGTTCTCACGTAACAGAATTATGTTTGCTTGTATATTCAAATTACGTCCAATTCATGTTATACTCAAATCATTTCTGTAGGTTGTGTGCGAGTCGTACTTTACTATTTTTCTACGTATTTACCTTGAAGAATTCAATTAGAGCAGTAATTTCTTTGCACCACATAGAGGGCCTGCATGGTTCGGTATATGCGAGGTACGGTATTCTTTCTGTCGAAGCGACGTCCAACGCTGGACGTCGGGTGCGGGACGGCGTACGCGGACGCCGGATTTTCTGAACACTGGTTCCTTAACGCTATCGCATTAACACGCAACATTCAACAGTCGGCTACCTATGTTTTATCGAAGTTCTCAGTCTGCATTTTCGCCCTCGCAAGCCGCTGCACGTCTTAACGCATTACCCAACGGCAAAACGGAGCCCGCGCTATGTGGTGAGCATCCGTCACTTCTGTCCCGCCTGCCAATTCTCCTGAGACTGACGAACGACTTCAGCAACAAACGGCTCTCGAAGCGCGCAAAGCAAGTGTGTGCAACATCAACGCGCAATTCCAGATGAGCCCATCCGGAAATCACGACCGTCGGCTTGTAGAAACGAGTGAAGGAGCTGACTTTGGCTGTGCCGGCTTTAACGATGCCGCGGCTTACACGTCCCCAGACTCCTCACCAACACCGGCGTGCCACGGCCGCTTCGAGGTTCCGACGCAGGCGGCGTGACACGCCGTTCATATACAAAGGATGTCTCTAAAATATCGATTAGCGCCAGAAATTCGCGCCGAGTTAACCGTGTCTGCCTTCGCTGAAGGTAAGGAGCAAGACAAGGTCGGAGGAATCAAAACCAAAACAAGTGCCATGAAATCATGCGTGGCTCTGCTATCGCAAAACACCAGAGACCATGGAGCTGGGAGAAGGCCAGTAAAGTAGTTCCGAGCCACACACAAGAGACACGAGCGCCGGCAACGCGTCCCTACGGTGTCCGCCAAAAGCGTCTACTACGGCGTCCGCGATTGGCGTGGCCAACGCGATAGTATGCGCCGCGATTGTCTCTACTCTGTACTACAGTGTGATAGAAATATTCTAGTACACTGTATCTGTACGAACGGCGGGCGAGGAGGATATCGAGGCACTCTAGTAGCCACCGGAGAATGCCCGTTCTCCCTCGCCTGACCCCTCTGCCATAGGAGGGCGCACGCATCCGGGCCACGCCATTGCGTTTCCTCGGACACTTTGAAAACTAGTATCTCGAAACTGGCGTAGTTCTCAGAATTCGTTCTAAGTTCGTTCCCCAGAATTCGTTGTGCCATTGCGGTTGTTCAGCGTCGCGACAACGTGACACTATATTGTATTTGCGCCCGTTCGATATGCGCTAACAGATGTAGCTTACAGAACTGAGGCATTTGTGCTTGATTCGGAGTAACCCATCTCTAAATTTTGTGCCCTAGATTTTTTTTAACATACAAATTTCGGGATCTAAATTAAATTTTCGTTGCCTTCAGTCAGTAGAATTCAGTTTTCTCTGTTACATTCAAAAGAACTCATTCAACTCGGTTCAGAGCTTGTCCCAAGCCGACTCCACAAGCGTATCTGCACTTTACACGTATTTCAGAAGGGATATTGGAGCTGTCCTTGAGCTGAAGCCTGCTCTTAAGTCCTCACGCGCGATATTAGGTGTTTGATTGGGGCATGCTACGTTTTGTGGGCCGATCCACGAGTGCAAAGAGGCATGACTTGAAGCTTCTTTCAGAATTGCGAGCAAAATCGCAACGATCTTTTTTTTCATTCTTTCTTGCTTTTGCTTTTTAAACAAGATGTGCTGGAACTTTCTTAGCCACTTCACATGTGGTCATCCTTCCCTGCACTCTCTTCGGTGTTTATGTCATAAAGACGAGCTTCGAAATACACGCTCTTTTTTCAAACTTTTTGAAGTGAACTCCTCGTCATAAAATGCCTGAGTTGTACCTTCTCACAGAACATTAATTTTGTAATATTGCCTTGCAAAGAAAAGATGGGTTCTTTGTTTTTGTTTTTTCCTCAGGCGTTGAAATCGTTTCTAAAGCACGCCATCACCGTTTTAGACAACAATGTGATGACCTTGACCGTCTGCACGTGACTTTTTTTTTCTTGCGCTATCGCTAGAACTGAAGCGAGTTGCTACTAAATTCTACCGAAACTTTGGTTCTAGGTCACGCTTGAGGACTTTCTTTTTTTTCGTCGCATTGTGACCATGAGGAGCATGTTATCGGGGCCCACAGCAGGCAGTTTTGGGGAGCACGAACCAGCAACGTCGCACAGTGCCCGGCACACGAACCTTAAATACAAACACTAGCAGCACACCCGTGAAGCAACTTTTAAAAACTTTTGCAGTACAACCGCGCACAAGAGCGTTTTGCCAGTGGCTGCACTATCATTCGCCCCAAGGTTCCAAAAACTTTTTTTTCTCCAGTCGGTTCTTTTCATTCTGCCTCGAAAAGCATCTCCGCATCCCTACTGCGTAATTCTGAAAATTAAAAAAAAACAAAGAGCGCATTCGTATTACCCTGCCTGCGATAAATGTGGCCTTGGCCTTATCAGTATGTGTTCAAGCAACATGGAGCTTCAGCCGAAGGCAAATAGAAAAAATAAACGTGAAGACCACCCAATATCGCAAACCAGCAAAGAACATGTTAGACAGTCTTCGCTTTGTTACCTTCATATTTCGAATACGTGAATTGTTGCATCCAGCGATAACATGGATGGGACATATTCTGTAGCTGCGCCCCACTGAAAGCAAGCCAACCGATATTGTAGTCTGCACCACCCAGAGACTGGCGTGTAACATAGCATTCGAGACTGAGTGCACCGTTCTGGCGAGATAACAGATATCGAAGGCCATGATGAGGAGTAAAAAATAAAGCGCTCGACTGACCTGCCCGTCTTTTCTTTATTTCTTTCATATTTCTCTCTGACACTGCAGCGTATTTTCTTCTTTGGCCGCTTCCTTCGACAGCGCTCGCGTCTGTTCATTCTGCGTTACGTCGATGTTTCGAAGTGCTCTGCCACCATTACAAGAAAGTAAAAAAAAAAAACAGAATGGACGAAAGCCTCGATCACACTAATAAATGGCCAAATCACAATACAAAACCCATTTCTGGGGCGCATGCCGCTAGTGTCAGTTTGTAGCATTCCAAACAGTAGTGACCGAATGACTCACGAGTTTTCTCACGATCACACAGAGAGAACTCTTTTGTTTATTATAAGGTGCGAATTTCGGCCCGACTATCTTTACGAGCAATAGGAGCTCGAGAGTGCTGGAGTCCAGAAGAACATTCAAACATTTCTTCTCATTCTGAGGGCCTCTATTGCTTCCGTTCTAAGACTCCGGAAAGTTATTCACGCAATAAGAAAGCTCAGTTAAAAGGAATCTTCGACGATGCGATTTCAATGCGCTCGCGCACTTGCGAGTAATTTTCATGACAAAGGAAACCACTTTTTCGCGCCGTCGGAACATTTGGGGACAAAAGCGAGCACGCGAGCGTCAGCCCTTGCGTTAGGTGTGCAAGTTTTCCCAGCGACTATACCGCATATGCGCCAGACTTCTCACGAGTGCACACCATACAGCTACGAATTGGAGGAATGGAGGGAGAAGAGTTCGGCGTTGGCTTGAGAGAGTGAACAACTGAATTACAACTCGCTCGTCGCTTTCACTTGAAATCTATTGTTCTGAAACGAGGTTGGAGCAACGTATTCGGCCAATATTCTGTTTTAGACACTACCTTCCAAGTCTGCTTTTTTCTTTTTTTCACCAGGCCTCTGTCGAAGACAGAAACACCACATCGGCGCTGCCTCGCACGTGCTCTTTTGTGCAATTGTGCGGCTTTTTCTGTCCATTCCATTTTTTTTTATTATTTTTCTTTCACCCGATTCTTCCTAAATCTGAAGTACTCGACAGTGGCCGAACAAAGGATATCACTAAAAACGACGTTTCGATTAAGATTAGGCCAAGCTCTGGAGTTTTACAAGCCGTAACCACAACCCGATCATGAGGGACGCCGCAGCGGGGAACTTAGGATTAAGTTTTGACCAGCTAGGGTTCTTTAACGTAGTACATTTAAATCTAAGTGCACGAGCGCTTTTGCATTTCGCGCACATCGAAATACGGCCTCTTCGGCAGCAGTCGAACCCTCATGCTGCAACGTTTCGAGAAGGGACCTTGTCAAAACGATGGCTTTACCGACATTCGACATTCTTGTTCGACCGCTTTCAATGCTTTCAAGCCTCCATCTCCCTGCGCGCTACTGTCTTGACTGGATTCCTGAATAATAATAATAATAATAATAATAATAATAATAATAATAATAATAATAATAATAATAATAATAATAATAATAATAATAATAATAATAATAATAATAATAATAATAATAATAATTGGGGTTTTACGTGCCAAAACCACTTTCTGATTATGAGGCACGCCGTAGTGGAGGACTCCGGAAATTTTGACCACCTGGGGTTCTTTAACGTGCACCTAAATCTAAGCACACGGGTGTTTTCGCATTTCGCCCCCATCGAAATGCGGCCGCCGTGGCCGGGATTCGATCCCGCGACCTCGTGCTCAGCAGGATTCCTGAATCAGAGTTGTTTTAACTATCACTAACAATAAAAAAATCATGCTTTCACTATTTCGTCTTTATTTGTTTTTATTTTTGTGGAATGAGGGAGAGAGGGGTTTCCTTAATTTGCAGTTTTACACGAGCAAAAAATGCTACTGTGCTATTTCTTTGTTTCGACGTGACGTGTATCACCGAATGGTGATTGCGACACGACATTCCGGTGACTGTCGAATATAAAAGGTGATTTTCTTTTTTCAATTATACCCGGATGCAAGTGTCTAGGGCGGCTTGCACGAACATTTAATACCGAAAATAATAACAAATTTAGGAACGCGTTCTCGTGCCGACTAGGCGTTGTCTATGGAACATTTAAGAACACGTTCTTAAAATCGTTATTTTCTTTATTAAATATTCGTGCAAGCCGCCCCTGGTCGTCTGTTTCTTTGTGTTCCGCCTGCGGTTTGCAATTTCGGGACCTGCTTCTGCACGTCCCTATGTGTTACTTCTGCTCTATCGCTAATAAAGATTTATTTATTTATTTATTGATTGATTGATTGATTGATTGATTGATTGATTGATTGATTGATTGATTGATTGATTGATTGATTGATTGATTGATTGATTGATTGATTGATTGATTGATTGATTGATTGATTGAAAGCCTCTCCCTCCTCCTCGCCGCGTGCTTCTGTAAAAGCATGCGCGAGTAATACGTCAGTGCCGAACTTCCCGTTGGCACTCTTGTTTGAAAACACCATCAACTTTGGCTTATCGGGGCTCTGCGCTCTTTGCATACACGCTACCACCGCCAAATGCGCAGTGCGAAACATGCTACACGAGGTGAAATAAACTGATTGCGAAAAACAGGCTAACGAGACGAAAATGAGCGAGCATGCAAGTGCGTGTCACATGAAGCGTCTGCTAGCAGATAAGAACTGATGCGTGCCGTACAGGAACAAATCAACAGCTTTTACTCTTGTGACGTCACCTGAATCAACCTGCTGGCGTCAGGACGTGTGAAGAGAACGCTGGAAAAGCCCAGAGAGGAGCACGCGAATATTTTTTTTTTTTTTTTTGATATCAGAGGTGGCTTAGGAACCCTCAAGGTGCGGTAACTGCGTGCCACTTTTGTACCACCGACAAAACGAAAGATAGGTAAGAGGCCAAGCGCTATGTGAGGCAGATTTGACACTCGCAAAACAAAGCATCACATTTTTCTTATAGCTCCAAGCGACGACTAAAAGTGATATTGTGAAAGCGTAGACCAAGGTCGATTTAATGGGTCCCAAAGTTAGAACAAAAAGTGGTCCGAGGGCATATTGCAAGAGGAAGTTGAAGCCCGACTAGGTGAGAGGGAGACAGGCAATGAAACGAAAGGAAATATTAGCGAAAAAAGAATGTTCAAAAATAATTCATCGCAATATTGCGAAATAAAATAACACTTCACTTTGAAGTAATTTGAGCGTCTTAAAAACAATAATGTGCATTTTTTCTATGTCACAATGTATAGGTTTGTTCTTGGAGGCCACTATAGGGGACCAGTGTTTCTGCCACAAGAAATGTCTCAGCCCTGCAAACCTGCGCAAGACATAAGAAGAACAAAAGGAAGTCAAATAAAAGCTTCCAACCCGGCATCGTACAGGAATTGCAGCAGTGTCTCCGCATACCTACTGTCCATCACCCAACGGTTGTAGTTTTCAGGTAGGTCTGGCTTCAGTCCAGCCTTTCCTAAAATGTGAAGCCTGATCACCCACGTCGCCGTGCACATTCTGAGCAGGTGTCGAGCATCTGACGTTGTCACAGGAGCCGAACCTTTGTGGCACGTTCCTTGGTCGTGTGTCTTGTCTATTCACAACCCCGGGTAACGGATGGTGTAAGAAGAGCCACTCCAGCCTTCGAAGAGATATTTCCTAGGCCCGGGTAAGGTTGCGGTGCAGAAAGCGAAGACGCGGATGAATCAAGGCGCGTCTCTTAATCTGTCGGAGGCTTGGTTTCAGTTATTTCTGGAGAACGCGAGGGAAGGGATGCAGGTGTGTCAGGTTTAGTTTAGAACCAAGATATTAAGTTCACACTAAAATAACAACTTGCAAATAAATACAGCGGGAGGTCCGAGAGCACTAGGCTGAAGGAAGACCTCCTGTCCTCTGAGGTCGGTACGTAGGCGAGGCAGCTGAGCGAGTCGGTTAGCCTGCCCCCTTCCCCATGTCGCTGAAACGATTCCAACCATGCTCCTGTACCCACTGCATCATTTCCTAGCGCGAAGTCGTTCTCTTTTTTTATAGGAGCTGTCTCCCCAACACAAAGATGGCGGCGGTTTCAACACGCTGCAATATTCCAGACATGTGTCCTTCTATAAAGCTTCGCTACCAGTTTACATATACCTTGCGTTCACTTTGTTCGTCTTTTGTTTCTACGTGCATTCCCATTGCACAAAAAAAAAAGGAATGCGCGACGAAGGGCTGCAACTGGGTGTACGTACAAGAAGTGAGAGGGTGGCAGCCACGATTCCCTGTTGAATTTCGCGGCTTCATCGGTAATTCTGGAACCTTTGTCGAGGGATATCGACGCAGCCACCAGCTGGAAAAGTCGTAGCCGCGCCACTCTGAAATCGAGACGACTGATCGCACAATCCGACGGCGTCGTAAAGTTTCTTTTACGGCGTTCGTTCAGCGAGCCGAAACAGAAAACCGGTGTCGGGGACGGAGTCTGGATGCGAGGCGGCACGCCATCTCTGTCGAATTCAGCGAACCGAAAGGCCAAGCACCCGTGCTAATGTACTCTTCAGCTGGATCCTGTTAAAAACAAAGCTCCCAAGGCGCTAGTAAAGAGAGACACCCTGACGAAATTGAAGTGGCTAGCGGTCAGTATACAATAGTCATTTGGTCTTACTTGGCAATATACAACAGCGCTAACGCAGACGAGGACGGGGAAATAAGGTTCATAAGACGAACGCTGACTCTCAACTAAATGTTCGTCCGGGAAAGACACAGCAAGAAGCTACCTATACAGCCCAAGTTTTCCTACTGTTGCAGCATTTGCTGTGTAGCTTCAAGGAAGCCCTTTGACTCTGTTCTTAAGCGGCACCAACTGACGCCACAAGAGCGTTCAGATTGAATCGCTTCTCACTTTTTGAAACGTATGTGGCTGCTGGCTTGCTGGCAGTAGGACAGGCCTGAACTGAAAGGTTGCGAACTTCACGGTCGGCATCAATATTTACCATCTGTTTCAGAATCATTAACGACTGGATCAAAAAACAAAAACATTGTGCCAGAATTTTAGAAAACCGCAGCGGCGGCCGCTGGGCTGAAATGTGCCATTCGCACGCACATAATTAGGTCGACCAACGGCTGTTCAAAAATACACTACCACCGCCTCTTTCTCGGTGCTTATGTGAAGGTAACGAACGTTCGTACACCTGGTAAATGTGTGTGCGTGTGTGTGTTCAGAAGCTTATGCTATGAAAAAAAGCGACAAAACCCCGTTTTGTTATATAGAACAAATTTACCCTGCGGAGGACAAGTCTACACCGGCATACTTAAAGCGAACGAAGAATCTTCGTCTTTGTCAACAGCTAGTCACCGGCCGTATACGTTGTACCAGGAGCGTTGTAGGTGTCGATGTAGGTCAAATTAACAAGTGCAGCCGTGGGAAGCTTCTTAATTATACACAGTAAGACACTCACCGATGCTTGGAACGTGACGAATGGCTCGCAAAGCGAGGCGAGCTTCGACCCTGCGCTCGGTCCTCGATGAAGTCGAGCCGTGCACGTCGACCGTGTCTTGCGCTTTGACCGAAAAGTTTCCTGCAGCGAAGAACTGTGCATATATCGGCCACGCACGCTTGGAAAAGTGCTCCTACGGCAACGTTGCGTCGAGTCGGGCTGCTCGGGCTCGCTCAGCAGCTCGTACGACAGTCGCGATGCGTGCCAGCGGCCGAAAGTGTACGATGCGTACACAATTGCCAGTCATCGTGCTTCATGGGCGGCTTTGTGCGCTTCCGAACGCTGGAAACGCTCGCGTCGAAGTGATGCTTTTTCCAGACTGGTGCGCTGGCGCGCCAGTAATCCGTTCGGTTAGACATAGTGGACGGCATTTCCGCCTCACGGACAGTTGCACCATAGGGAAAGAAATTGTACGGGCGAGCGTAACCTAGTCACCGAGCGAAGCGCGACTGCCGCGGCATGCGGACGACGATGTGACTTTTCAAGAGACAGCTTCCTTTGCCTACTTTCCTCCAACATGTGCTCCTCCCGGCTGGGTTTTTTTGCATCCATGCGACGCTAAATTCCCATATGTGTCGTCACCATACTTCTGATGTTTGCCTCGATCTCCCAACTGCGTTGCGCCTGTTGTCCCTCTGGCCTTGTGTGGTGCATCTTCAATAAAGAAGTGTCCGTGGTTGTGGTATTTTAACCAGGATTTCCCAACAAAGCAGGCAGACCATAGGGATGGGCGGACGCTCTACATACAAGCTGCTTGCGAGTGCAATTTTCCATTAGTAAGTATAGACGTAGAAGCGTGACAAGTCAATCCCACTGAAACTGCCCTGCTTTTGGCCTCCCCTCGTTTAGAATAATTAAAATTAAATTACGGGGTTTTACATCCCAAAACCACTTTCTGATTATGAGGCACGCCGTAGTGGAGGACTCCAGAAATTTTGACCACCTGGGGTTCTTTAACGTGCACCTCAATCTAAGTACACGGGTGTTTTCGCCCCCATCGAAACGCGGCCGCCGTGGCCGGGTTTCGATCCCGCGACCTCGTGCTCATCAGCCCAACACCAGAACCACTGAGCAACCATGGTGGGTTCGTTTAGAATAATAGCGAACTGCGCAACACGACTAAGCGCTTAGTCATGACGTTATGTGTCTTGCTTTCGTCCAGTGTTTCAAGCACTTCGCTTGTCATTTGTGCAGTGATACTGCAATGTTTAAATAGGTGTTATATGATCTTACGCACGTTGTATAACTGTTCACCGATGGACGAACGTTTCGCACTTCATTTTTTTTTTTCTTTTACACCTCGATGCTATAGGTTACGTTGCGAAGTTTCGGTGAAAAACCTGCGCAATGAGCAAGATCAACTATACCACACTTCGTGGGATAAATTTGGGGAAGACTGCGCATATATTGCAATGTCTGCTGCGGAAGTATCCTGCATGGCTCCACAACACACTTGTATCGGAACCGAATTTATATAATCTAGTGAGGAGAACGATCAATAAATCACGTGTATCTAAGAGAAGAACGTCTATTGCAGCATTACTGATTGTTTGCTGCCGGCGCCCTTGCACCAGCACATAGGTAGGACAAGGTCGTTGCAATTAGTTTTTTATGTCCCACTTGAGGTCAGCGTCAGTAAATGGTGCCATCAGTGGAGTTGTGTGCGTCTGTCTCTCCGGCGTTCTGGTTTATTCCGCAAGCTTTAATACGTTTACGGGCCGGGCGTAAACGATCTACAATACTTCCCACGAAAGTCCATGTAGCATATCTCAATATTTGTAGCAGTAAAGCAGCAGCATAAAATGCAGACAGAGCCTTGGTGGAAGAGTTTCATACGCATGTGTTTTTGACATCCCAAGAAAAATTTCATCACATGGCTTTTGTTGCAGTTCCCACCTACAGGAACGCGGCCACTGTGGCGAAGGATAAAACAGCAGTCAGAATGGCTCATGACCACTGAGCGACCACGTAACGTGAAATTACCGAAGTAAGGAAATTACACCGCATGCTGTAACACCGGCCTGTACACTGGCCTGTAGATCTCGTTCTTTTGGCCCGACACACACACACATTGGCGTCTCCCTTGCCCCTCAGGACATTTTTATCCCTCTGTGACAGGTCTTCGCAGGGCATAAATAACGAAAAAGACATATCGCGTTGCGGAATTTGGCACGTCCACAGCGTTCCTTCGAAAACGCCACTCCTTCGGCAATCCTCAGCATAACCAAAGAAGAAGTGGTAACAAGATCTAGTCTTCCGTTCGACATGTGTAAGCCAGGGAATCCTGAAGCCGCATCCCGCTATACATACCGCGCAGGAAGAAATAAGCGATAGGAAGACTTCGTTGCAGAATGTGAAATAAGAAAGAGTTCGCAAGTTTCCTTTTTCGCCGGCGATACTTTTCACATTGAATCACGCGGCTTTTCACTTGAAGATCTATCTGAAGCGCACGCTCTTCAACGCTGTTGGTTACAGGCTTCTTTTTTTTTATCAGTGTGTTCTTTTCGCCAGGGCATTTCTGGGTATTAGGTTACTGCCGAAGTTGCCGACAACAGATCCCCCAAACGGCGCGTACGCTTCGGCAGAAGAGCTCTGTCCTCCACGTCGCCATAGCAGCCTCAGGTTCCTTGAGATGACCTCGACGTATTTTTAATCTTTGAATCTGTGCTGTGTGGTCTGGGCACATAAGCAGGACTGAAATACACTTTTTTTCCTCGCCTATTTCAGAGAGTTTGAAGGCCAGGCACGCTATGACAGGAGCCGCCGAAAGAAGACCGTCTTTTATCAGGGACGACAGATTCCTTTTATTCAACTTGCAATATCAACAAAGTCTTTGTGATGGTGCTTATTTATAAGGGTTGTTGTATGTCGTATGTGCCATCCGAGACGCGTAATGAGTTACATCAGCGATACAGAAATAATCGTTACAAAAAATACGGAAGAAACGCAGAAATGCGCCGAAGTCTCGGATGCCACATTCCTTACTTGCCGAATGCATCCTAGATGGTTAGATCAGATTTGACGAATGAAATCGAACGTCTTCATTTTAACGATAAAGTATGGTTAATAGGAAAATATTGTTGCATCGAAACCCTTGTTTAAGCGGGTATACAAAGGTATTTTACCACGTCTGTTTCTTTTTCTTTTTTACACAATACATCATCTTTTTTTTTTTAAATTGCCTGTGGCAGATAACATGATTCTACTCAATGAGCTGGATTACTCAAAAAAGCGGATATTACTTGTTCGAAAAATTGAAATGCCTAATCGACTAATCACAAAAAAATCAATAAATGACTTTTTAATGAATTACCTTGCGGAACAAATTGCAATTTGCGAATTGTAGCCAGTGAATTCACAAGGCATATTCACATAAAAAGAATTTTTCGTATGACCCCGGTTTCAAGGTGTGCGGCGAAATACTTGGGCGTTCCAGTTACTTTTGTGCATCAATGCCTGAAACGCCGCTTTCTTAAGAGAGTGGAACAACAGCGCATTTTTTACCACAAGCTTTCACGGCGCAAACCTCGAAATCCTGCGATCCTTAGTGGTTGTTCCAATTGGATATGCCTTGCAAGCTCACCACCTACAATTCGTAAATTGCAGTATGTACCATGAAGCAATTAATTACAAAAAATAATATGGTATTTAGATCATTTGTCAATTAAACACTTTGATTTCTCGTGCGAGTAATGCCTGCCATTTCGAGCAATCCAGTTCAAGGACTACGATTACGTACGCTATCTGCCACATGAGATTTAAAAAAAGAAATCTGTACGGTCTAACAAAAGCTCCATAGTTTGTAAGGTCTTATATCCCCATCTCTCTCTTAATCTCTCTCTCTCTGTGGAAACCAGAATAATACATGTCTTGTGCTGCCTACGAGTTAAACTACAATACTTTGTAAACCCTTCGGCGCTGTGAGTAAACGTCAAAATTCTAATATCGAATTTCTTCGGCAGTTTCTTTCGCTAAGAGCACTTCGAGATATTACCTGAATATCTGATAATCCTAACGTGTGCAAAAATGTACATGTAATAGCAATGCCCATGTATTCCTTCCAGCCCTATCTATAGTACCACGCCCCCATAAGGCGTTCTTACATTACCATTGCACAAAAAAAAGAAATAAATCGATTGAGCAAGTATACCGTGAGAAACCAGGAATAGTGAGACAGAAATAGTGACTGTTTTCATACGGATGCTGGAAACATCACAAACAAAGAACTAAGACTGAAAGAGAGGGAGACTAGCATGAAAGGTGTCCGTTCCTCGCATTTTTTTCTTTCTCTCTCTCTCTCTCTCTTAAGTTCTTTTTCTTCTTCCAAAGTAATTGGCGAGTTCAATAGTACGTACGACTCGCTTATAACTAACTTGGGAAAAATAATATTTCGATGCGGTGACCATTCAGGAAAAAGCTGGGGTCCGAATGTGACCCACGTTTTCACGTGGCAGTTGTAATCAAGCGAGCTTAAGAGACTACAAGTTATCGGTAAATAGAGTGCTTAGCACAATTTGGTTGCTACAGTGAATTGGAGGCAAACTTCATTCATTCATTCATTCAGGGTGACAGCCGCATGAAGTCACCTTACTGTTAACTGCAATGGTTGCGTCTGCGCGACAGCGTTTGGAAAAAACAAAGAAAGAAAGAAACGCCATTGGGACAGGTCGAGACAAAACAAAGCGCCAAGTTATGACAGTGGAAGAAATTGTAAGAGTACAAAGCACATGAACATTAGCGCTCCGTCGCTCAACTTATCGGACAAAAAACGCCGTTCTCAGTCGGTTTCTTGCTGCAGCCAAATCCTTCTGCAGGATTCCGTGCACTTAGTATTTTTCGTTCCTTGATCATTTCTGTGCCTCAACTACTTTGCATCTTCGCAAAATAAATCATCAGTTGTTATACCCGCGGACAACTTTCCGCAGCAATGAAGCGATGACAGAAAGGCGGTAAATACACATTGTATAGGTCGGCATTACCGTGAACCGAATGACCTCTGGGAAGCGTGCTGGTCGATCGCGACTTCGGCCACCCTCCGATGAAACCTAATTTGGCGAAGTGCCAACGCATCGTTCTTTCAGGGCTGTGTTGGGGGTCGTCGCAAAGGTAGGCGTTGGCAGGCGCGCGTGTTATGTAAATTGCCCGCCATTGGTTGCGCGTCAACCAGTTTCTATTGTTATGCAACTTATGATGGAGATGCGGGTGATCTTGGCAGGTGCACCCTCCCCCCCCTCTCCATTGCCGTCAAAAGCAGAGCTTTCTTCAAATATGTTACGAAATCGGTGGAGCGGTGGAGCACGCGTACAAGGGTGGCGCAAAGAACCTTGAAAGCGTTGATAACGCTATAGCTTCATACAAAGGCTCCAACGGTTTCATCACTTCCATAGCTATGCCGGTGCAAGGCGAAAGAATCACCGTTATTGGGAACGTTCTGTTAAAACATTTTGAATTCTGGGGATTTACGTGTCAACACCAGCATCCGATTATGAAGCACGCAGCAGTGGGGGGACGCTGGATTAATTTTGAATGCCTGGAGTTCTTTAACGTGCACCCAATGCATGGTATGCGGGCGTTCTCAAATTTCGGCCCTCATCGCAATGACGCCATGGCGGCCGGGATTCAATCCCGCGACCTCGTGCCTATAGCAGCGTAACACTTTAGCCGCTATATAGCCACCAAGTCGGGTGGGAACGTCGTCAATTGTATCTTCTCTGTGGCATATACCCTGTTTTGTGGAAGAACATTTCACTGCATTGCAGGTGCTGTTAAAGCGTGTGCAGTCGTTTACTTGCGATAGCAAGTTACACTTCGTGGTTGCACTGGCCAGTGTCAGCTTGCGTCTTATACGTCTAAGGATGAAAAAAAAAAGAAAAAGAAGGGAAAATAAACGGGCAGAAATAGCCGCAATGTGCTGAACTGAAATCTCGGAAGACATGCGGCAGTCATTCTTTCAGCGTCTGGTGAGCAAGAACACGCGAGTAACCACGCTGTGTGCAAGGAAGACATGAACTTGCTACCGTAATAAGTCCTTTCAGCCGTTATCTTATGCGAATAGTATTTAGCGTTATTGAATCGCTATTCTAGGAGTCTGCTTCGGTTTAACTGATCCACTTCCCATAGTTCTCTCCGCGTCAGTGGACCCCCACTGCTGCACGCCACGCAACTTCCCAAGGCAGCAACAACAAGTCGACAAATCGCGCTTGAACCGAAGAGTCTGCAAGCGAGAGAACCCACAGACACGCGCAAAATGTCCGCAGGCACATGTGCAAGACGACACGCTTATAGTAAAGACAATGGTCGAGAACACGGACCACATCCCAATAAATGTGAAAAGAAAGAAGCGTTCGAGTAATAGCAGGACAAGGAGGAACGTCCTGGGGAGAACATGTTCTTTGTTCGGCGTTTTAATGTCGGCGCCAATAAAGCTTGTTCCGGCGCTCCTATAGTATACGCCAGCAGCTACGCACATAAACGCCTCAGGTTTCGGAGCTTAGCAAAAAAGATGGCGAAAAAAGAAATGGAAGTGTGGCATAGACGCGCTTGCGGAGCCAGCGCATGAAACACACGAGTGTGGATTGTATACAGCAGCAGCAGCCTGCAGGAGTCGTTACCGTCTTTTATGGTGGTCAACGTGAAATAGTTTCGCTGCAACCCTTGCGCTACGCTGCTGCTATATCTATATGAAGGCGCCGGGCGCCTTTTTTTTTTTTTTTTTTCAGAGAACTAGCATTGACTGCAACGAAGGAAGTAAGTACCTAGGCAAGTAACAGCCGCACTTACATTAAAAAAAACTAACTAAAGCGAGCTAATCACAGTAAAGGCCCAGGCTGCAGCTCCATCAGAAACTTTCGCGTGTCGCATAATTGGTCATTCATCGTAGAAGTGCGGCTCTCCCATAAATAAGCTATCAGGAAGTATACTGGTCGCCTCGTTCTAATCCATATCTTACGCTGGCAAAGCTCGCGTTGGCTATAGAATCTCGGCTACGTCGCTCGCTGGGTGAAATGAAACAGAGCCGCGGTGTGATCAGCAATACGTAACTTGATTCCTGGGTGCTGTTTGTTTTATTGAGTACCCCCAAAGAAATGAATCCACAGCGACAGAAGATTCATGTCGAAAATTAAGCACTAAACGACACAAAGACGAAGGGTCGCTTTCTTTCTGTCAAAATGACCAAAAACGACTGCAACGTAACGTCGCACGCTCAGTGGCTGCTCGCCTTAGACGGAGACAAGTGAATGTGGTCACAATGCCAGACATGATCAATAGGCTCTAAGCACCCGAGGCAGTGGTAGTATTGAAGCTCAAGACCACAGACCTCTATGCAGTAAAGGTAAGCACGGACCAATTAAAGAGTGTCGATGTACTTCACAAAACGATATTTGTATACTGAGCACGAAATCCGTGTCACACGAACACTACTGCTCTGTGAGGAAGAGCTCCGCGCGCACTGTAATCTAGAGAATGCAGACTCACGTATATAGTCGTTCGTGCGAGAGAACGAACACGTAGTTCGTGAAATCCGTGAAACGCATTATCCGACATGCTTCCGGCGCGTCACCATCGCACGCCGAGCAATGTCCACGCCGCAACGATGGCTTTTGGGTCCGGTTGCTGTTCTTTTCTAACAACGCAAAGGCCAAGAACGAGACGAGTGTACATACACAGCGATGTGTAGGTGCATTCGTCTCTTCCTTGTCCTTTGCGCTGTTAGAAAAATACGTCACCCCAACTTGCCCAAGCTTCTGCAGTGTCTCCGGTTGCTGGTTTAGGCAGCAACTAAAGAAAACACCATGATTTACAGCCGGGAAATAACGCACCGCGAATAGTGACAAGGCGAGATCGCGGGCTGAAAGTAAGCACGAAATAGTTTTAGCAAAGTTATGACCGATCAGCTTTGCGGAATCCCACAAGGTGGTGGAAGTTTCGGGAAAAGAAAACATCGACACACACCGAACACCGAACGCACCGAAAAGCTGCAGAGGAAATGTATACAGGTTTCCCAGATAAAACGCTTCGTAGTTGAAGAAAAATTCGTCCTGGTCCGGGAATTGAAGCCGGGACCAGTGCCTTTCCGGGGAGATTGCTCTACCATCTGAGAGAAAAGGTGTCAAGCCTATTGCGCGAAGCACGATGTATCGGGAAAGCCGGCGAAGAACCACGTGTGAAGCTAAGGGAACAGTATACGAAGTACCTCGAGAAATGTACGGGGGTCCGCGGCGTCCTTCTGCAACGTTCAATTGGAAGCCATTTGTTCTCAGTGCCCGCGGACCAAATTTTGTCCTCTTCGCTTGTGCGCGTATTGCAACAACGTTTGCGTCTTTTCGGCAACTCGTCGAGACGTCAAGGTTCGAGAACGAACAAGAATTTCATTGTTATATACATATATTTTTTCTTTTATTCTTTTTAACCATCCTTCAGTGAACGCAAAGATAGAAGGTGGGGAATTGAAGAGCGGGGAAGTGGCGGGTGGCTGATAAATGCGAAACACATACGGATAACAGGTCAGGCTGATATTGATATACATGCGCAAAAAAAAAAAAGAACTTAGAGAATGCAAAAAGTTTTAGCGCCGCGCGTAACCGGGGCAATCCCGCAAAAGATAACAGTGAAGTCTGTAAAAGTTCATTGTCAGCTTTTCACGGCGAAAACTGCACAAGGACGAAAACCACACTACACAAGCGCTGACTATCAAATGAGCGTTTATTAAAAAAAAAAAAAGTTAGCGAAAACAACACCCACGAAGGATGCGGACTTGTACTGCGCACAAGTTATTTCAGTGGAAGTACAGCGCCTAGAATACTTAATAATAACATTTGGGGTTTTACGTGCCAAAACCACTTTCTGATTATGAGGCACGCCGTAGTGGAGGACTCCGGAAATTTTGACCACCTGGGGTTCTTTAACGTGCACCTAAATCCAAGCACACGGGTGTTTTCGCATTTCGCCCCCAGCGAAATGCGGCCGCCGAGGCCGGGATTCGATCCCGCGACCTCGTGCTCAGCAGCCCAACACCATAGCCACTGAGCAACCACGGCGGGTGCCTAGAACACTTCTAGACACTGTAGTGGAAAGGCACTGCAGACACAAGGATCACGATAAGCAGTATTAGCGGCGAGAACTTGGAGTGGCGCCCTCTCGTGAGTGACGTCACGGCCAGGACGCCGCTCGCTCCGGCTCTCTCGGCTGCCGCGCGCGCCCGTTCCCTTCGTGCATGCTTGGGGTATGGGTGGCTCGAGCCGTACTTATTGAAGGATATGTCGGCTTCTTTCTGCTACCATGCCTGAACCGCAGTTTCTTCTTCAAAAGCGCATGAGTCGACAAAATTTGCGGCTTGGATATGGCAAGCCATGTAGCGTTGAAGAGATCTACTGGTATTTGAATGCATATATGCGCCGTGTCTGTCCATAAATTTCGCATAAAAAGAATGTCTGCAAATTCAACACGCGAAGTTGTGCATGATGGTTCTCTAAACACTTAACATTCCCTTAACACTTAGTTATGAGAGACATTGCATTGCACATGGAAGAAAAATATTGGTAATTGGTGTCAACATGTTATCCATGTTAGAAAGACATTGCCCAGCGAAGATATATCATCATGATTCTTGTTACTCTGGTGAGTTGTTCTAGTCAAATGTGGCCACTTTACTGATGTGTAAAAGAAAGAGTTAGGCGCACATTTCGTATGAAAAAGTTTGTTGCTGGTTTCACCGCTCTCTGAAACAGGCCGCCATAAAAAAAAACGGATTGCTCATGGCTGCTAACACGACGGCGCATCATGTAAAATATTTGCATAGTTAGCTCACAAATAGTAGCAATAGTAGCAATAACCTGAAAGAAAACTTTCGTGGTTAAGATCAAGAGCCAATCAAGCGCAAGCGATGAAATGTTTCATGGTGGCCCTCAGTAGCCTTTATCGACAAGATGGTACACCCCTCACGCAACGGTAGCAACCGACTGTCGTTATGGCGAGGCACGCATTGTTTGCAGAACCCATCAGTTCACTACAACTTCGAATTGAAACAATAGACCAGTTTTGTACAGCGCCAACTGCAACGCCTAAAGCATACACGAGGTACTACAGCGCAGCTTAGGCTGCCTAGAAAAGGAAAGTTCAAGTACCTTCTGCCTCACCATGTCTCGATCCAGCGTTGTTTAATTACACAAACGGAGAAGAATTCGCTTCGTCGGTACATAAAAGCGAACCTCGCAAAACTTCATGAGGAAGACACCACAAGCCTTACATATTTCACTTCATTTTTACCCTCCGCCGGGGGATTATGATACCTTCAATATGTCCCATACTATTAATGAATGACGCTTCGGCTTCTTTCTGGCTAAAGCCATACGGTCCAAAAGGCATATTTCATTAAAAAAATTGGGCCGAGCAGCCTGTGTCAATTCGCCAAACATATTCGTCATGCATATTCCTCAAGCAACAAAGACCAGTAAACTGCTCAAGCGAGTTGAACGTGTAGCACGGAAAATGGAATATGTAATGGTACATTCGTTTTCGTAGTCTGCAAGGAGCTATAAGCCTTAATTAGCTTTACTTCAAATTAACGCTGCTTAATATAGACACTTGAAGAACCGCCTAATTTGAGAAGCAATTAACTAAGCAAGTGGTGCTGGTAGAATCTAAACTTCAGTGTTAAGTCCTCGTGTTACTGCCGAGCGTTTCTGTGAAGAAATGCAAACATCTAATATTGTACCATGAACTGTTCGTGAGCGAACCTGTTTTAGCGCGTTAAAATCAAGGTAACTGTTGTAGAAGTCATATATAGCCAACGTTTGTGACCTACTTGTTGCACCGCGGCAAGTATGGTATCATAACTGGATTTTTATATGCCATGCTTTTGCGGTTGTCGATCCGCGCATAAAAAATTATCTATGGTCTGGTCTGCACTCCTTCGGCTGGCACTGTAGCGTTGCCTTTGAGAGGTGTATTATCGTCTAAGAAATACGCTCCTTGAAAAAAAATTTCGCGAACGAAGACATTCTAAAAATATATTTGAGACGACCGCCATAACTATAAAAGCATAGGGAACGAGGGCGAACTAACGAAAACACTGCAGAAGGAGCCCGGACACCGCCCGAACTGCAGCAGACGACAAGCACGAGTCCGTGCCCTGACGTCACACGAGCGGCGCTCGCAGCGCCCCTGTAGTTCGTTCTTGCGGCTAATTGAAAAGAAATAAATATAAAAAAGAATAGACTGATTGCTATTACTTGTCGACTAGAAATTATACTATTTTTCATGCAATGATAATGAGGAGAAAAGAGCCCCGGCCTCGTGGTAGAGCAGCTGCCTCGGCTACTGGAGGTCATGGGTTCTGTTCCTGCTGACGCCGGGCACCCACTGGTTTTCTAAAATGGAAACCAGCGTCCCCCGAACTGCCGCTCGGTGGAGGGAAGTTAACGATAAACACCCGCTGAACTGCTCAGTTCAGGCTAATTCTAAAAGAGTTGTCTAGAAATAATGGAGCAGCATGCAAAGTGGCAAAAGCCATGACGACACTACGGTTTTGTCGGTAATTATTTTGTGAACACTGTTCATCCTTGGGGTAGTGCAGTAGAAATAATGTTTGCGGAAGGGGCTCGTAAAAAGAAAACATGCAACTATTTAGGATAGTTGTAGCCTTGTTCAAAAGAGTGAACAATAGTTATTAAACATTGTGAATAAGATTGCAGACTCTCCATAGGACATGTCTTTAATATCCAAGCCAAATATTATTACTGTACATGCAGCTACCCTGCCCTTCCCTTCACTTTCTCAAAACCCACGCTACTTTATTTTATTGTTATTTTATTTTATTTTTTTCATTTCACTCTTACTCAGATGTAAACACGATGGCTGCTTCGCGTCTACTTCTGTGTGCATAAAAGTGCTCTGTCACCTACAAGCACGCGACCGCCATCAGTTCTCAAGACCCAAGTCTGTATCTCCTCACCTACTCTCCCGAACCCACAAAGTTATTTTTACAGGTCTGTCTACCGTAACCGTGCACCAAAGCCAAAAAGATCTCTCCCTTATACAGCGGGCTTACGCGTCTACGACGCGTTTCGCGTTGCCTATGAGCAGGTATGCCTCTTAGCAAATTTGTCTATGCTCATTTCTTTCGTTATCTCTACTTTGCTATCACTTTACCTCCCCTCCCCTTTCT